>NC_041224.1:8054663-8127331 GCF_002837175.3 Physeter macrocephalus | reverse complement strand
CCTCCCCCTCCTCCTCACCCCTCCCCCTCCTCCCCACCCCCCTTGCTTGCCTTGGCGGCTCACTTCTTTCCCCTCCCCACCAGCACCATTGTGGGGACCTGGGAAGGATGGGGTCCAGCGCCTTCCTATGCAGCACCTCTGTTTTTACCAACTAGCCCCCTCCTACGGTCCACAGTCCTTAGGAACCTTCCTCTCACCACGTCGAGTAGGTTTCCTATTCTCACTCTCTCTCCTCCCTTTGCAGTGTCTGGCGCTGTTTCCCTCCACCATCTTGAAACTATCCTTCCTTGGCTTCCCTAATAACAGCACACCCGCTGCCTGTCCTTCTGTCCGGTGAGCTGTTGTCCTTCGTCTCCTAAACATAGTTCTCCCCTGAGACTCCATCCTCTGGAGTGGCGTGAGATAGTGGAAAGAATAGAATGCAGGTTTGGGAGCCAGAGTGACTGTCTGATTCTGGGCTGTGTCATTTAGTAGTTGGGTGATCTCTCTGAGCCTCCATTTTCTCAACTGTAGAGTGCAGATTAATCCCGAGGGTTGAAGGTATTGTAGGGAAAGGGCCTGACGCAAAGTCGTGGCTAAATGCAGGGCAGCTGTGGGTGTTCTCTGCGGCTCTGTCAGGCATTACACAGGCCCCTGTTGACTCGCCTCTCGCCTCTCGCCTGGGGGAGCCAACACTCTCTCCAGCCCTGAATTCTCTCCCACATCTGGTCCCCAACTCCGCGTATCTGTAGGTGTTTCCACTTTTGACGTCCTGTCATGACCCGAGTGGTAGCCTGCATAAACCAACCTTGTCCTTCTTTTTTCTCCAGAGCTCTTCCTGCCGGGTTCTCCCTGAGTCAGCTGTCCACGCCGCTATTTCCCAGACTCTTGGGAGCAAAAAGCTTGGGAGTATCTTTCATTCAGCCATCTCTTTGGCCTTTCGTATTTGGAAATTGCGATGATTATTGGTCCAGTGACTTCACATGCATTTGTGACTTCATCTCAACAGGATTTTGACGTCGGCTGTTATAGAAATGAGGCCTGGAGACGCAAAATCATCTGCCTGAGGAGTGAGTAGGAGAGCGGGGCTCGACTCAAAGCCTGGGCTTATCCCATTTCTCGGCGGCTCCCTCCCCGGCGTGACCGGTAGCCTGGCTGGTCTCACATCCCACTAACTCAAAATGCTGAGGTCTCTCCATCTTAAAGACAAACTGATAAACCTTTCCCAGTGCCTGTGTCCAGCTCTTAGCCTTCTCCTGCTTCCCCTGTACATACCCGCAAGCCTGCCTTATGCTCTTGGGTTCCTTAGCCACTGCAAGCTAGTGTCCGCCTCCCTGGAATGGCCCCCGCCAAGCGTCCTCTGTCCCCAGGACCCTCTGTGGCCCTCGCCATGCCCGAGTCCTGTTTAATCCCATCACAGCCCCTCTTCCTCCCGACGCGCCTCCCCGTAGCTTCTCTCCTGGATTTCCTTCTGCCTCTCGGGCCGTCCTGACCTAGTGCCCTGGGCTGAGCCCATCACCTGGACGCCGCGAACCCCCAGGTTTGGGGTCCAGGCCATCTTCTCTTGACGAACCCCATGTTCTCCTTGGTCGGCTCATTTCCTCATGTGGCTTCAGTGACCACCACCATTTTGACAACTCCCCAACCTCTCTCTCTAGCTCAGATATTTCCCTGTAGCTTGAGATCTTCATATCCCTCTGAATGTGGAGTTCTGACCTGAATCCACCGTGTACCAGAGGGGTGACTGTGATGGTTAATTTTATGTGTCAGCTTGACAGGGTGCCCAGATACTGGGTCAAACATGATTCCAGGTGTGTCTGCGAGGCGGTTTCTGGATGAGATCAGCATTTGAATCCACTGAGCAAAGCAGGTGGCCCTTCCTAATATGGGTGGGCCTCAGGCGACCCAAGAAAAACCTAAAGAGAGCAAAAGGGCTACCCCTCTGTGAGTGACAGGGGACTCCTCCTTATGACCGTGGAGCGGGGACATCGGTCTTTTTCTGCTTTTGGACTTGGACTGAAACAGTGGCTCGTCTTGAGTCTGTTGGGTTGGAACTTACACCATTGGCTCTTCTGCTGTCAGAACTTCAGACTCAGACCAGAACTGTGCCGTCAGATCTCGTGGGACCCCAGCTTATTTTTGTTGTTGTTGTTTAAAGATTTTTTTTTGAGGTGGACCATTTTTTAAAGTCTTTATTGAATTTGTGACAATATTGCTACTGTTTTATGTTTTGGTTTTTTGGCCACGAGGCATGTGGGATCTTAGCTCCCTGACCAGGGAACGAACCTGCACCCCCTGCATTGGAAGGCGAAGTCTTAACCACTGGACCGCCAGGGGAGTCCCCCGACTCCAGCTTGTTGACTGCAGGTCTCGGGACTTCTCAGCCCCCAAAATTGGTAAGCCAATTCCTTATAATAAATCTTTTAGATATAGATGTATAATAGATAGATAGATAGATAGATAGGTATAAATAGATATATCTCCTATTAGTACTCGAGTTTTCTTACTATCCTAGGGTTTACTCTATAGATCAAGGAACCAGTGAGGTTTCTGTCAACTTCTAATATCCATTCCCATTGTACATTTGGGAAGCAGGAAAATGACCACAGGGGGGTTTGTGGACCACAGTGAGGCGTGCACGGACCAGGAGCCCTTTATTACTAGATCATCATATGACACTAATCTGACAGGGGCCATATGGTACTTTGGGTCCCCATCATTTCCAACCCTGGATCCAACAGTCCTCAGGAGATCTGGGCAGTCTCCTTTCCCCACTGTATGGGTATCTGGGTAAATGGT
Organism: Physeter macrocephalus; assembly: GCF_002837175.3. Taxonomy (NCBI): domain Eukaryota; kingdom Metazoa; phylum Chordata; class Mammalia; order Artiodactyla; family Physeteridae; genus Physeter; species Physeter macrocephalus. The sequence goes on along the minus strand of NC_041224.1, from coordinate 8,124,553 downwards.
CATAAGTCCCTTGGGAGGAAAGAGTGAGGTGTCACGAGGGACCCAACCTTTCCTTTAGTTGATGGATGTGGGTCTGAAAACTGGCTCGGATCTGGAAACTGCGAAAAGGACTGTGCCTTTTCCACCGGGCCTCCTGACATCTTGCGCTCTTTATTCTCGGCCTCCTTTGCTCACCCGCACGCACCAGGCAGTGACTTTGCTGCCTGTCCATCTGTCTTGCCTCTGGGAGCCCCGTGTTCTATTAGTCGCGTCCGCAGCTCAGCACAGGTCAGGGTCCTTGCTTGCCGTTCTGCCTCTGCTGCCTGTTGCAGTAACTGTGCCTGTCCTGTCTCCCACGGTTAAGGGCTGCCGCCGGCCTCTGATATTCTAGGGCCCGGCACCCTCCTCATTGCCACCAAAAAGCCCAGACTAAACCACCTGACTTATTATCAGCCCCAGGCTACAGAGGGGTCGCCACTGGCTGGAGCATCGCAGTGACGGACGGTGCTGCTCTCCGCAACACCTGGGCGGATGTTTGTCCGCCAGGCCCTTCTGAGGGGACGTCAGCCGGTGTGTCTGGTCTCACGGTGGCCTAGTCCTAGCACCCGTGTCTATAGCCTTTGATCCTCCTTCACTGGTTGAGCGCCATGATCCTGGTATTGCCTTTTCTAAGCTTGCACGAGCCATCAGGGCTCCCCTCTCTCCTCCCGCCCCGAGGCCCTCGCCCATGATGTGAAATTCTTGTTCCAGGAGAAGAGTTCCGCATTAATAAACGTGCCCTGACTCGGAGCCTTCCCTCCGTGACCCGGCGTTCTTCAGATGCACCCCCGGCACGCACTTCCAGCGCCTGCCCACTCGCGTTCACCCGGTCCTGCGGCTCCTCGGGTATGGAATCCTTCCCCAGTGAAGGAGCCTTCACATGGGTTGTCCTGCACCTGACCCTAGTCATTGGTCTGGTGGCCAGCAAGAAGGGGAGAGGGGAGATCCTCAGAGAGCAGTCGTCATCGTGGAGGCTTTTGCCTCGCTGGAGGCGTGTGCAGAAGGTACAAGGAGAGGCTGCTCTCCTTTAACGAGGTGGAGGGGCCGCTTCTGCAAACTCAGGAGGTTCGGGGAATCTGGGAGCTTCAGGGCTCTCAAATGCATCCACCCAGAAATACCCACTCCCCCATTTCAGTCCCTCAGTCCCTCCCAGTCTGTATCAGGCCCTGACGTGGATGGAAGAGTCGCTTTTCTGAAAGTCTTGAGTTTGGTTCTCAGCTTGGTCTGCCTTCTGGCTCCCGGAGATGCTTTTTGTTCGTTTGTTTAACAGCCAGGGAAGCCGCTGGCTCTCACCGTTGGCTGTGGATCCGTCATTGACTTCCCCCAGGCCTGTCATTTCCTCTTTTCAAGGCCTCAGATGGTGGTCAGCAGTGAACCCCAACCCCACCATCCTTTAATTACCCTTTGCCCTGTACCTCCCATGTGCCAGAGATATTGCAATAAAGTACATCTCTTTCAACCTGTATCCCCCTTCGGCTCACCCCCCAGTGAAGGTCTCAGCAATTACACTGCTACCTCAGGCCAAGGTCTTTCAGAACTCCCACTCGACCACCAGTGATGAAGGTCCTCATTGCCAGCTGGGTGGCAAGCGATCAACTCCGGAATCGCATCTTTAGAATGTCCTCTGGAGAGTATTCTTGGCACCAACGGTCTTGGGGTAAGCATCCTTCAAGCAGAGTCTGAGACAGGGATTTGGGTTGCTGTGGTTTCCTGAGGGAGCACTCTTAGGGGAAGGGGAGTGTAAGGGAAGGAGGGTGAGCCGGGAAAGGACCAAGGCATGGAGGGGGTCTCACGTGGGACCCAGATACAGCTTGATCTCTTGGGTAGTCCTGGAGCATGGCCTGCACCACAGAACCAATCCCACCTTGAAACAAAGGAGCCAGGCTTTTGTACCTTCGTGTCAGCTGGTCGCTAGCTGCAGATTTCTGGAGGGGGGTGGGGAGTGTGATTCCCAGGTCAGGTGGCTCCTGGCTCCCGTTTGGCTGAGGACAATTTTCTGGCGGTTCGCAGTTAGGTTCGCTGGCCCGTAAAGTGATCCGGGCAGGACATCCACAACTCCTGAGACGATTTCAGTAAATAACACCCAGTCCATCAGTTGCTCAAGCCAGAAACCTGGGACTTATTTTTGTCTTCTTCCTTTTCGTCAATTCTCAGTCCAATCAATCTCCAAGATACGTCTTTAATTTCCTAACCGTCCCAGTCGCTTCTTTCTGTTCTCACCGTCACGACCCAAGTCGACAGCACCACCATCTATTGAGTATATTCCTGCAACAGCCCCTAACTGGCCCCTGGTTTATTATCTGCAAGACAGCCAAGTTCAGCTTTCTAAAATCCCCGTCTTTTCATGTCACTTCCTTTATTAACCCTTCAGTGGCTCCCATCACCCTTATGATAATTTTAAACTGCTTTATGTGGCTTAAAATATCCTGCGTGACCTCGGTTCTACTCTCCTTTCCTGGCTTAGCCCTCAGTACTTAAAATCTCAAAAAGCTGACCCAAATGGACTTCTTTTAGTTATATTGAAATATGCCACACACTGTCTTTACTCTCTGTCTTTGCACATAGTTTTTCATCTGCCTAGAACACCTTTGCTACCTCTCACCTGATTACCTCACGTGCATCTTTAAGACTCTGCCAAGTTATACTTGCCCCTGAGAAGCCCCCGAACACCTTGTACTCCACTGTCATACCCTGCATCATGTGGCACTGCAGTGGCCTATATCTCCTCCGTACAGTGCTTTTCCTCTCGCACCCCTTTCCTGAATTTTTAAAGACAAGTTTCCTTCCATTTTTCTCTTCTCTAGTAGTTTGGCAGTAATACATCCAATTTCTACTCTTTAATGGTTTAGCATGAACTCACGTCTACTTAAATCCCAAGCTCTGTGGCAGCAGGGATGATGCTTACATTACTTACTGCTGTGTCATCAGTGCTTGGTGTATGGATGGAGCACAATAAGTGTTTGTTATGTAAAATAATAAATGAATAAAAGTATCTCATGTCCTTTTCAACTGCTGCTCTAGATGCCAGCATCTGCAACTGTGCCTTGCAGATAGTAAGTACTTAATAAATATTTGTTGAATTCAGTAGTGAGCTTAGCTTTTTCCTTTCCATTTGTAGGACAGCTGTTCTGCCTGATTCAGGTCCTCAGCACCTGTGTCCAGAGTCCTGTAGCAGAGAGTGACATCAGCAAATTGTAGACCAGGAAGTTCCAAGTTCTCATTTCCCCTACAGAAACACCCCCACACACACCCACACACACATACATACATACATACACACACACACCCAAACAACAGCAAAAAGAAATGGAAGCTGTCTTAAACAACTTTGTAGGCGCTCTAGAAAACTGTCAGATGTTTACAGCAACCAAGCAAATGCCCTCCAAAAAAAAATCCTTTTTCAAAATGGTGGGAAAATTATGTGATATTTTTACTCACCCTAGCTCCAGCCCACGTCACCCCTCCCAGCACAATGGTGATTTGGGTCTTGAGAAGAAGGTGGCAGACCTGTTTCCAGTTTTCCTCCTCAAGCCGGAAAGGGCATACCTGGAGGAAAGATGCATGCCACTAGTCCCTGTTTCACACAACTTGAAATGCAGGCAGGTATTGCTTGTAAAAGCTGCAAGGCAACTACAAACTGAAAGATATCTGGGTGGAGACATACAGTAGACCATCTAAGGTCAGGAGGAGAAGCTGAAGTTAGATGCTTTTGGAAATTAGGACATTTAAAAGTAGCTTTGTATTCAGGAGAATTTAGAAACACATGTGCATATTCAGGGAAGGTACATGCTCAGAAAAATCCTGAGAAGAACTTAAGCATTTACATTGGGCTGATTCTTAGGCTCAAAGGAAGACTAGGTAAGTGGTGAAGGGGCGTCCCTAGAACAGAGCCAGTCTGCAAAGACTAGGAAAGGTGGCTGTTCTCTCATTTTGGAGTCTTCTTTTGGTGTTTTTGTTTGTTTGTTTGTTTGTTTGTTTGAGCTCCTGGCCTTTCAGGAAATCCCTGTCAAGATCCTAGCTGAACACAAGCAAAAGAAATAGAAACTTCAGTGATTACACGTGATAAGGCATATAATCTTTGCAAAAATATTTTGGAAAAGTATCATAAATGTACTACTATAGCCTTCAACAATAACCACAGGAAGAGAGGGAGGAAGGAAGGAAGGAAGGAAGAGAAAGGAGAGAGAAAACCAGCAAACCCTGAGGAAGGGGAAGAAGTAGAATCTGATTTCCAGAGTTACCACATTATAGTAGTCAAATGCACAATTTTCAACAACAACAAAAGAAATCACAAGGCATAAAAAGAGTCAGGAACACATGACCCATTCAAAGGAACAAAACTAATTGACAGAAGCTGTCCCTGAAGAAACCCAGGCATCAGAGTTACTGAATAAAGCCTTTAAACCAACTCTCTAGGGAAAACATGGACAAAGAACAAAAGGAAATTAGGAAATCCATATGTGAACAAAATGAGAATATTAACAAAGAGAAAGAAATTACAAAAAGGAACCAAACAAAAATTTTTGAGCTGAAAAGTACCATAATTTATATAAAAATTTCACTAGAGGGGTTCAGCAACAAATTGGAACAAACAGGAAAAACAATCAGTGAACTTGAAGATAGAACGATTAAAAGTATTGAGTCTGAGGGCTTCCCTGGTGGCTCAGTGGTTAAGAATCTGCCTGCCAATGAAGGGGACACAGGTTCAATCCCTGGCCCGGGAAGATCCCACATGCCGCAGAGCAACTACGCCCCTGCACCACAGCTACTGAGCTTGCGCTCTAGAGCCCGCGAGCCACAACTACTGAAGCCCGTGTGCCTAGAGCCCGTGCTCTGCAACGAGAGAAGCCACGACAATGAGAAGCCCACGCACCACAATGAAGAGTAGCCCCTGCTCACCGCAACTAGAAAAAGCCCACGCACAGCAACGAAGACCCAACACAGCCAAAAATAAAAACAAACAAATAAATAAATTCATTTAAAAATATAAATAAAAAATAAAAGTATTGAGTCTGAGAAGCAGGGAAAAAGAATGAATAAAAATGCACGGACCATAAAGGATTTGTGGAATGCCATTAAGTGGAACAACTTATGCCTAATGGGAGTTCCAGAAGAAGAGACAGAAAAAGAAGAAGAATGATTATATGGAGAAATAGTGGTTGAAAACTTCCCAAATTTGAAAAAAGACATGATTTCAAGAAGCTCCATAAACTCTAAATAGGAAGAACCCAGAGAGATCCATACTGAGACACATAATCAAACTGTTGACAGCCAAAGACAGAATCTTGAAAACAGCAAGAGAAAAGTAACATGTCACATACGAGGGATCCTCAATAAGATTTTTAGCTGATTTATCATTAGAAGTCATGGAGGTCAGAAGGCAATAGTATAATTAGTTTAAAATGCTGAAAGAAAAAAAATTGTCAACCAAGAATTATATATCTGGCTAAACTGTTCTTCAAAAATGAGGGAGAAATTAAGACATTCTCAGATAAACAAAAGCTGAAGGAGTTCATTGCCACTAGACCTGCTCTACAAGAAATTCTGAAGAGAGTCCTTCAAGTTGAAATGAAAGGACTTTAGACAGTAGCGCAAAGTGATATGAGACCCCCAATAAAGGTAAATATATGGGCAAACATAAACTTCATCATTATTGCAATTTTGGTTTGTAACTCCATTTTTTATTTTCTATAATATTTAAACGACAAACACTAAAACTAATTATAAATCTGTTCCTGGGGACACAACATATATAATAATAAAGTTAATAGTCAATATCAGAGCTAATCTGATGCCCACTGGGGATCCAGAGCCAGGAAAGAAAGCAACAGAGATCAGGTTACGTGGTGCCCAGGGCTCCGTTCACCGTGAGCTGAGCCTGTCACAGAGAAGTATGGGATGTGCTCTTCTTTGAGTTTCAAATCCTAGACAAGCTGTCCATGGCAATGGCTGCTTGTTTTACCTGTTAGGAACCATGTACACTTTCCTTCTCCCTGGTTGACCATTCACTCCTGTGTTTGTTTGTTTACTCATTTGTTCATTTGTTGCTATCATGCATTTAGAATAAAACTCAAAGTCTTCATCACGGCTTTTGAGGCTCCTAGCTGCTTCTCCAGCCTCATTTCTTACCACTGTTCCCTCAGTCTGGCCTCCTGTCTGATCTTCACACATGTCAAACATCCCTGGGCCTCAGGGCCTTTGCATGTGCTAGGATGACTAATCTGCTCCATGCATCTCTCTCCTTCCAGCAGGCTAACCTGGGCCTGCTTTCATGCTAGCCTAGAAAGTTTCAGAGAGAAAGAGAGGACAAGGCCTCCCAAGGCCTAGGCTGGCAACTGACAGTTGGTCACATCTGCCACCTTCTACTGACCAAAGCAGGTCCCAGGGCAAGCCCAGATTCAAGGGATGGGGAAAATGCTAAAGGCTGGGTGCTGGAGAGACTTCAGGGTGGCTGCTGGGACCCCTGCCTCCTGGTGGCCTTGACCTCGTATGATCCCCCTCTGAGGGTGAGCAGGACCCGTGCTTCTATCCACAGACTATGATAAAGGTAACAGAACATCACTCCTATGATTAGGTTTTATTACACAAGACTCCCTCTTAGCAAACAGGGGCTAGAGACTCTCCTTACGAGCTTAATGAAAGATGCAGCCGTGTTGGAGAAGCTCGCATGTCAAAGAACTGTGGGCAGCCTCTAGCACCCGGGGGTGCCCCCAGCCAACGGCCAGCACGGAGCTGGGCCCTTAGTACAGCCGAGCAAAGGAAGTCTGTCAAGACACTGAATGAGCCTGGGGGCAGATTCTTCCCCAGCCGAGCCTCCATGTGAGGACTCAGTCCAGACTCCTGCACACGGAAAGTCTGAGATAATAAACCCATGTTATCTTAAGCCATTAAGTTTGTGGTAATTTGTCACGCAGCGCAGAAAATGAATGCAGCCTGGGTTCAGCTGATAAGAAGCAGCTGAAAAATGGAGTGTCCTTAAAGGAGTCTGATGGTTCCTTCCAGCTTTACCGGGGAACCCAGAGCCCTCAGCAGGTGAGTTGAGATGGACCATGTTTGCCTGGTACTGGCTTTCTCAGATGAACTGACCTACCTAAAATTCTAGAGTGGGAACACATAGAAAGACAGACCGTATTGATGGATGGAGCCCAGCATGGCCATTCCCTGTAGAATGGGATGTTATGAGGTCCAGACTGGTCCTCCCTTCCCACCCACAGACGCACTCAGACTCAGTTTCCAATGGAATCTCTAGAGGTGATGTGACTGGGATACAGTCTTAATCCCAGTAACCTGGAAGCCACGAGAGGAAGAGAAGCTGGTCTCAAATTTGTGATAAAACCAAATAAAAAAAGAGTTCAAAATAAGTTCTGTCTTGTCACTTGCAAGCAATTCAAAGAAGATGCAATGGTTAACGAATTCTTGTTAGACTTGCTTTTACGATTAGGGAAGCACCCTTTGTAATTAGCATATTAATTGCTGATATTCATATAAGAGCTTGAAGATTTCAGTTTAAAAAGATAGATTAACATGGGCTTCCCTGGTGGCACAGTGGTTGAGAGTCCGCCTGCCGATGCAGGGGACGCGGGTTCGTGCCCCGGTCCGGGAAGATCCCACGTGCCGCGGAGCGGCTGGGCCCGTGAGCCACGGCCGCTGAGCCTGCGCGTCCGGAGCCTGTGCTCCGCAACGGGAGAGGCCACAGCAGTGAGAGGCCCGCGTACTGCAAAAAAAAAAAAAAAAAGATTCATATTATCACAATCTTCTTTATATTATCAGTTTGTGTTTTGAGAAAGAGAGATGGTGCAAGGGTAAACAGCATAGCCCCTGTTTAGAAAGTCACAAACATCAAATGGGCTGGATACAGATGATCGAATGTTTACTCTATGCTCAAATGGCAGACCTGAAGCTGATTTTGCCACCCAAGTGACAGACGAGGAGGGCATGATCGTGTTTGTCCTCCGAAGCCATGGGAACAGTGCTTCCCCTACGACTCCACTGGGCTGCCTGCAGTGGTGGGATTTAACGTTTTGCCTTCTCCCCTTGGAAGGCTCTCGAAGAACAGCCGACAGTCCACGTAGGATGTGGGATCCTGGGGCACCAAATGGCATCGGTTACTCAGATTCTTTCCAGAGAATTTGAAAGTGTGATGCAAAACCCAAGTCAGGAAACGTTGGCAGTTAGAATTATGAGGTTGCATTGCTTGATGAAGACAGACAAGCAGGTGCGGTTCTGGATTCTGGGCCTTTGTTTCCTCCCTTCTTTCACTGTTACTCCAGAAACCTGAGCCAATGGGGAGCACCCCGAAAAGCCACTGCAAGGAGGGAGCAAGACCTTTCCCTCCAGCACCCAAGGCAGTTCCTTCCACTGGAGAGGGGGCCAGGCCTTAACACCAGACTGGCCTTAACTGCCAGAATGGCAGCCGAGGGGCCTGACGTGAAAGAGCAAAAACTCAGGTTTTGCTAAAACTCGCCCCAGGACTGCCTCTCCTTCCAGAAAGTGGACCTCAGGGCTCCAGGTGCGGAACTGCTGGTGAAATGCGTAGGTCTGCCCAGAGAAGAAAGGCAAAGGCAGGCAGGAGCAGGTGGCAGCCCCTCTGTCCAACCTAGACGGCCCTGGGAGGAGGACAGGCTCTGCTCATACCCCGAGCTGTCTCTCGTGCAGCCAGGCCTCTCTGCCGTGGAGGTCCTGCGGCCAGAGCTGAGTTCAGCACGGCTCAGGGCCGGGTTCCAGTCCAGACGTCAGCTCCTGCAATCCGGGCCTGGTGCGCCCGTCACCTGCTGCGTGAGTGACCCACCTCCGTGAGTCTCTGAGCGGCTCTGGGCTTTAGGCTGCTCTCCCTCCTGCAGAACATGGTCTGTTCCCGTGTGGTCCTGGGTGTGGCATCACAGCAGAATCTCATGACCAGGAAGAAGTCTACTTTTTCTGTGTCTTACACGAAGGAGGGTTTATTTGGCTGCATGTAAAAGACTCCAAATAACAGTAGCTTGAACAAGACCAAAGTTTCTTTCCCTTTGATGTCAAAGCCTGGAGGAAGGCGCTTCAGGGCAATGTGATGGCTCCCGGGCCTCCCTAAACCTGGTTCTCCACGATGCCTGCTCAGCTGTCCAGAGGGTGTGGTTTTGAGCCTCAGGGTCCAAGGTGAGCTTCTGCCAGCTCATCCACAACCCCAGAGCAGGATGGAGGATGTGGGAAGGAGATGCACAACCCCCACCTTTAAGGGATCTTGTCCCAGAAACTACACACATCCGTCCCTTCCTCACTCTCTATAGGCCGGCCGTCAGCGGGCTGCTGGAAGGCAGAGAAACGTGGCCTCAAACCCAGCTAAATATCTGCGGATCTATTATTGCGCAAGAAGCAATACATGATTACTGAGGGAACGGCACTCGGCCTCCGACATGGTTTTTTCTGTTCTCCTTTTCTATACTGATTTTTTAAAATCTCAAAATACTTGCTTACAACACACCAGGCAGTACAAAGTTATATAGAGAAAAGCTCTAGGCCTCCAAGGAAACTGGACAGTGTGATGTGTATTCTTTCATGTCTTTCTTGAGAGACATGACAAATATACAAACCTTTCTGTCTCCCCACCCACTTTTAATTTCTTTTTCAACAGAACTACATTTTAGAGATAAAATATTTTTTCTGCAGTTTGCTTGTTTCCAATACATAACGAATCTGTTGGCCGGTAACTGTATGTGGCTCTAACCTGTTATAACAGCTGCATAACAGCTCAAAGTATGGATTTCAGAGTTGAATGCACTGTAATTTCTTCTAGCATTCCCCAACAGAATATGTAGGTTATTTCCTTTTATTGTCACTGTAAATAACGTTGCAAGAAACAACCTTGTACACATATCCTCAGGTATGTCTTTCTGTAAGATGCTTGATCAAAGGGGCTGTACAATGGAAACCGCACTCGGTTCCACGCGGTCAATTCCTGAAGACTCATGATTGGCAGGCCGATCTGGGACCCCTGCACCACGCCCCTCGCTGCTGGAAGGAAGAGGAAAAAGGCGAAGAGGGGGGTCAGAGAAGACAGCACGATTTCTGGGAACCCGTTTCCTGGTCCAGTGCCCAGAACGTGCTTCATTCTGTCTGCTCTTGGGGAGGAAACAACGAGGCATCGTCCCTCCCGCTGCCTGAGAAGCAGATGAAGTCACGGTGCCCGCCCCACGGGCAAACGCCCCTGCCCTGGGGAGGCTGAAATGAAGCTTCACAGCGTGAGGAGAACGGCCTGGGTGCCCCACGGAGGCACGGGGACCTTCCCAGCCCGGGACGCACAGAGCCGGGGGCTCGGGGGAGGACCGGGCTTCGTCCATCCTTCCTGGGACCCGCCCAAACGCCCCCTTGCCCCCGGCCGGACAAGGAGACCCAGGCTCGGGGGGCTGCGGGACCAGGCCGGGTTCACGGGGGCAGGGTCTGGGGACCCGCGCCCACGGCCCAGCACCCCCAGCGTTCCTGTCCCTCGTAGTCCTGCCCTGGGCCAGCACCTCCGCCCTTTGTTCGGGGGTGTCCTATGCTCGGTCCAGTCGAAGGCCGCGGGGCGGCCACACAGGCCCGTGACCGAGGGGGGGCGGGGCCTAGGAGGAGGCGGGGCCGCAGTGGGGCGGGGGCGGGGGCGGGGCGAGGCTCAGTCGGCTTCTCCGCGCAGCCGGGCCTTCTCTGCGGGCTGGAGGCCCCGGCGCTGCGGGGCGGGGCCTGGAGGGAGGCGCCGGGCCGGCGGGGAGGGCCAACGTCCCCCAGCCACCCGCCGGCCAAGGCAGGGAGGGGCCGCGTCCCACCCTTCAGCCCCATTTCACAGATGGGGGAGTGAGCTGCACACCGCTAGCTAGTGAGTGACGAGGTGGGACCTTGAGCTCAGGCACTGGCCACCTCGCAACCCTCACCCTTGCTTCCTCTCGCCCGCTGGCGGCTCCTGCCTCTCCGCGGAAAGGGGAGGGGCGCCGGGGACGGCGGGCTAATTCTGTAGCCGCGTGGGCACTTTGCGGGCGTCCTGTTCTCCTGGTGGGGTGTGAACACCCCCGTTGGTGAGGACGGGTGACCTTAGGTCAGAGGGGCAGCCGCGCCCCTTCAACACCACCCAGTGCTTCCTGGATTCCTGGGATCCCCCCTCGCACCCCCCCCCCACCTGAGGATGCGCACGATCGTGACCCCGACCTGTGACAGACTGTCCCGGGGCTGTAACGGACACTGACCGATCGTGACCCCGACCTGTGACAGACTGTCCCGGGGCTGTAACGGACACTGACCGATCGTGTCCCCGACCTGTGACAGACTGTCCCGGGGCTGTAACGGACACTGACCGATCGTGACCCCGACCTGTGACAGACTGTCCCGGGGCTGTAACGGACACTGACCGATCGTGACCCCGACCTGTGACAGACTGTCCCGGGGCTGTAACGGACACTGACCGATCGTGACCCCGACCTGTGACAGACTGTCCCGGGGCTGTAACGGACACTGACCGATCGTGACCCCGACCTGTGACAGACTGTCCCGGGGCTGTAACGGACACTGACCGATCGTGACCCCGACCTGTGACAGACTGTCCCGGGGCTGTAACGGACACTGACCGATCGTGACCCCGACCTGTGACAGACTGTCCCGGGGCTGTAACGGACACTGACCGATCGTGACCCCGACCTGTGACAGACTGTCCCGGGGCTGTAACGGACACTGACCGATCGTGACCCCGACCTGTGACAGACTGTCCCGGGGCTGTAACGGACACTGACCGATCGTGACCCCGACCTGTGACAGACTGTCCCGGGGCTGTAACGGACACTGACCGATCGTGACCCCGACCTGTGACAGACTGTCCCGGGGCTGTAACGGACACTGACCGATCGTGACCCCGACCTGTGACAGACTGTCCCGGGGCTGTAACGGACACTGACCGATCGTGACCCCGACCTGTGACAGACTGTCCCGGGGCTGTAACGGACACTGACCGATCGTGACCCCGACCTGTGACAGACTGTCCCGGGGCTGTAACGGACACTGACCGATCGTGACCCCGACCTGTGACAGACTGTCCCGGGGCTGTAACGGACACTGACCGATCGTGACCCCGACCTGTGACAGACTGTCCCGGGGCTGTAACGGACACTGACCGATCGTGACCCCGACCTGTGACAGACTGTCCCGGGGCTGTAACGGACACTGACCGATCGTGACCCCGACCTGTGACAGACTGTCCCGGGGCTGTAACGGACACTGACCGATCGTGACCCCGACCTGTGACAGACTGTCCCGGGGCTGTAACGGACACTGACCGATCGTGACCCCGACCTGTGACAGACTGTCCCGGGGCTGTAACGGACACTGACCGATCGTGACCCCGACCTGTGACAGACTGTCCCGGGGCTGTAACGGACACTGACCGATCGTGACCCCGACCTGTGACAGACTGTCCCGGGGCTGTAACGGACACTGACCGATCGTGACCCCGACCTGTGACAGACTGTCCCGGGGCTGTAACGGACACTGACCGATCGTGACCCCGACCTGTGACAGACTGTCCCGGGGCTGTAACGGACACTGACCGATCGTGACCCCGACCTGTGACAGACTGTCCCGGGGCTGTAACGGACACTGACCGATCGTGACCCCGACCTGTGACAGACTGTCCCGGGGCTGTAACGGACACTGACCGATCGTGACCCCGACCTGTGACAGACTGTCCCGGGGCTGTAACGGACACTGACCGATCGTGACCCCGACCTGTGACAGACTGTCCCGGGGCTGTAACGGACACTGACCGATCGTGACCCCGACCTGTGACAGACTGTCCCGGGGCTGTAACGGACACTGACCGATCGTGACCCCGACCTGTGACAGACTGTCCCGGGGCTGTAACGGACACTGACCGATCGTGACCCCGACCTGTGACAGACTGTCCCGGAGCTGTAACGGACACTGACCAATCGTGTCCCGGACCTGTAACAGACTGTCCCGGGGCTGTAACGGACACTGACCGTTGTCAGCGGCCAACGAGAAAACAAGCCGCACGGTTGGAGGAGGAGGGCAGTGTCTTCCGTCTCTAGGGAGTCTGTGCATCTCGTGTCTTCTAGCAAAATAAGTGTCCTCATTGTCCACGGACACATCAAAGTTATTAAGTCTGAATAAGGCCAGTTCAAGAAACGGCCTTTCTCACCCCGGCCTGTCAGCTCTTCCTGGCTACCTGAAGATTCTCAGCTTTCCTCAGCCTGGGCTTAGCGCTCAGCCCAGCGCAGCCCGCAGAGCCAGGACGGGGGCCGACGCCACTGCTCCCTCACCTTTTATCCGCGAGTGGCTTTCGGATAGGACTATAGGACACCTCGTTCCCACCAACCTACCGTTTGTTCCTCAGGAGCTTATATTTAGCTGTTGCTTTTCTCACATTTGGGGAAGTGCTGACTTGGTGCTTTTCAGGGTGAAGACAGAGGCCTGAAGCATCTCTGAAGTATGTTTGGCTCAGCAGTTCGAAAGCTGTCGCATCTGAGGATGTTTCTGAGTTTGGAAAAGGACGGGAACAAGACTCTGCAGGATAGCCCTGGATGGTCGGGGCAGGGCAAGAGCAGGGGCCTATCTTCTCCTTTGAAGTAACGAGATCGTGAGCTCCCCGAAGGGCAGTGGCCGTGGCTTATTTCTGAATCCCCAGCACCGTGCAGGGCCTGGCCCAGAAAGTGCTTGAGAAGCCGGGCTGGGCAAATGCAGACAGAAGCTGAGCTCACAGGCAGGTGCCAGGCCAGGAATGACTGGGCCCAGGAACCCAGTGTCTTGGGGGTTCGGGGATCCACGGGCGGCTGCAGCCCAAGCAGGAGGGGACCCCATGGCACCACAGCCCCGGAGCAGGCTTTTGGGGGACCTGGGGAATCAGCAGCGTGTTTGTGCCATGGCTTCCCAGGCTGGGCCTCCCTGGACCGGGAGGCTGCAGGTTGTGCCAGGTGAGCAGCTGTGCCCACGGAGGCCCCGTGTGCTCTGGGGCGGCGGGCAGGAGCCCTCCTCCTGAGAAGCTGTCTGGGCTGTTTATTTCTGCAGCACCGGTTCTGCTCCAGGGGCTGAAATCCACTGGTGGGGCTCACAGCAGTCACCAAGATAAGCAAACAGCAGAGGAAGCCTGGATCACAGCTGGCTGCCTTTTGGGGATGGCCCTGAAGGGAGGTGTGTCGGCCCCCAAAGGGTGGTCTCATGGGGATGGGTAGAGGCAGGGAGCCGACAAAGGACCCTTGGGGTGGCTGTACACGCAGAGATTCATGCAGCCACTTGTTACGTGTAATTAGCTTGAGCTAATTTCCTTCTGTGACACAGAGCCGGAGACTCGAGCTTCTCAAAAAACGTTGCCTCATTTTGCGTAAATGTCATCATGGCACGGCTGTCCTGGGAAGAAAGAACATTTTTGAGGTGTTCCTGGTCCCCTACATGGATTGTGTTCCTTTCCTTCGTCGTTAAAGTCAGTCTAATGCCAAGGTCTCCAGGAGCCCACGCAGAGGTGACGCTGCATTTACGCAATCAGGCCACAGATGCACAGGAAGGCGATTTTTGTGGATAAATCTAACACCTGAGTGAGGGAGGCTGAGAGCTCAGATGAGGGAGCCCCTGGGGCCCCAGCATCTCTGCTCAGGAAACTGCCACAGTCACTGATCTAGGTTTTTCCCAGAGGGGAAACGACAGAAATGGAGAAATAAACCCAGGGCAGCCGAGTTCCACCTTTTTTAAAAAAATTGATCATTATTATATATTTTAGCATTTATTTTAGTTTATTTATTTATTTATTTATTTTGGCTGCGTTGGGTCTTCGTGGAGGTGCGCAGGCTTCTCACTGCGGTGGCTTCTCTTGTTGTGGAGCACGGGCTCTAGGCATGCGGGCTCAGTGGTTGTGGCACGCGGGCTCAGTAGGTGTGGCTCTCGGGCTCTAGAGTGCAGGCTCAGTAGCTGTGGCGCACGGGCTTAGTTGCTCCACGGCATGTGGGATCCTCCCGGACCAGGGCTCGAACCCGTGTCCCCTGCGTTGGCAGGCGGATTCTTAACCACTGCGCCACCAGGGAAGCCCCTGAGTTCCACTTTGAGTCACTGTCCTTGAGCGGCTCTGTGAAAGTAGGCAGCCCTCTGAGACCTGGGCTGATAAATGCTGAGGAACAAAAGAGAAGGACTGTGCACTTTATTTTTTACATCTTTATTGGAGTAGAATTGCTTTACATTGTTGCGTTAGTTTCTGCTGTATAGCAAAGTGAATCAGCTATACAATATACATATATCCCCATATCCCCTCCCTATCCCACCCCTCTAGGTGGTCACAAAGCACCGAGCTGATCTCCCTGTGCTATGCGGCTGCTTCCCACTAGCTGTTTTACATTCGGTAGTGTATGTATGTCCCTGCCACTCTCTCACTTCGTCCCACCTCACCCTTCCCCCTCCCCGCGTCCTCTCTTCTTTTCAAGATGAGCATATGGCACAAAGACAGTATTCTGGACCCTCGGGCGGGCAGCGGTAGCCTCCCCACCGTCCTGGCTCCTGCAGGCCTGGCCTCACCCTCCACGCAGTCTCTCTTCTCCAGCTGTCTGGCTGCTGTCTTCACGGGGGACCAGCCGTTGTAGATGCTCGAGTGTCCCCCGCGGCAGTGTGTGCCTAGGTCAGGCTCCCTAGAAGAACGGCCTGGCCGGGGGTCCGATGGCCGTGCCATCGGCCGGAGCCCAGCCCTCCCGACGGCTGGACGCCGCGATGGCCCCTCGGAGCCTCTGTTCTTGCTCGTCTGCCCTCTGGCTCTCGCAGTGACCGTGGGACGCCTGCAGGTTGGGCTCCGAGCACAGCGGCCTCCCACAGTCCTCTCCCACACGTGGGTTTCTGGAGGTGCTGCAGTTTGCTGTGCTAGAAAGATCGATGATGGAGTCAGATCTTAGGAGAGAACAGGCCAATAGGAAATGCCCCCAGCTTCCCGAGGAGGTGTCCCCGTGTCTCGCATCCTGAGGACCACACACGTCATTCTGTGATGTGCTGGCGTTCCGCCACGTGACGGCGCTGGCCCCCGTGGTGGCCACGTGCTTGTATCATCAGGAAGACGGCCTGCGGCCGTCCAGCTCCCTGCTCCGCCGTGCTGCCCATATGCCCCCCACCAGGTCGTCAAGCCTCGGTCCTCCCCTAGTCTGGATTTCACAGAAACATAGGCACATGGCTTAGGACTGGAAGGGACCTCGGGAAGTAGTTGGTATGTCCATCATGCTGCTAGGTTTACGTTGCCTTCGTGTACATTTTCTCATTTCCTTATAAGGACTGTCATCCGCCCCGTGGACAGCACGGACACGGACGCTGACACCAAGGCCTGGGGCGCATCGGTGACTTGCAGGCCATGCCGACTCCCCTCCACGGCCTCCTTGGAGTTGCAAGCCCCCGGCCCTCCTCGTCCTCTCCCCCTGGATCAGCCGCAGCCCCCGGTGTTAAACGCCTCATCACACCTCGGGCCGGCCTTGGCCGTCCCCGGACGGGGCTCCGGGAGCTGCAGTCTGGCCCAAAGCCTCCCGACTTGAACGGGAGCTTGAGTAGCAGCCGCTGGTCCTCCTGAGCCCTGTCCTCCAGGCTGGGAAGTCTGGAGGCCTTTGCACAAATGCCCCACCACGGGGTCCAGGGCAGGGGCAGCCCAAACGCAGACGGTCTGGAATCGTCTTTGGTCACAGGTCATCCTTGGCGAGCCTGAAACCGGCTAAGCACACGTGAAGCCCTGGCTGTAACCCTAAGGGCAGCTAATGATTTCATTTCGAAATAGTCACTCTTTGGCGCATGTGTCCGATGGCCCAGATGCCCGGGACTCTGACCAGCCTTCTTACACGGACAGACTCTCCCACGGACCTCGGCTCGGTGAGGTCTGTGTGCTCGGGACACCCTCCTTGGACAGTTTTCTAGCGTGAGGATGAAATGCCCAGGACCCGGCAAGGGGAAAGGCCGTGTCTTGGGACTCTCCACTGTGGGTGTTCACAAGCTCAAGGTGAAAGGAAGGTCCCTCGTTCCCCCGGGCCAGGTCATCACTGACCATCTGCTCCCCGTGGTCTGATAGGGATTTAGTTCAACCTCAGGAAGTCAACTCTGCTGTCCCCCGCCCCCTGGGAGGCCAGATAAATGGTGGCAGGAAGGGCAGAGTCCAACTTGGTTTTGAAGACCTGGTCAGCCAGGAGGTCGCAGATGAAGGACACTGGTTTGTGGGGCTGCTTCCTGACGCCAGTGGGAGTGGGCCGCCCGGTGGTGGACGGTGACTAGGGCCAGCTTGGGGGTGTTAGATTCCTGGGGGGACAGCTAAGTGAGCTGGGGGAGACAAGAGGTTGAGGAGTGAGGCGCTTCTGCCGGCCTGGGAAGCGGTGGGGCGGTGGGGTGTGCCTCTCTGGCTGCAGAGGGCGAGGAGGGGCCGGCAGGGGGCCCAGAAGGGGCCTCAGACGTGGCTCGAAGGGAACCGTGAGCAGTTTAAGTTGGGCGGGGACATCCCGGCGTTCCAACACCAAGCTGAGCTGCTGACTGGTGGGAGGGTGGAGAGGGTCCGGTTGCAGATGTCTAGCAGAGCGCTGACGCCCAACCCTCAGCCCTCGATTTAAAACAAATGAGAGGAGACATCGTTGCTCCTCCAGGGCAAGACGTCTTTGCCCAGAGCCAAGAGACTCAAGCTGGCCTTCTCCCCACACATGAGAAGTTGGTGTCGTTATGGAGCCAGATGCTCTGGTCTACAAAACTTAGCCAACTTGTAGGAGGCTGGGATGCTTCTAGGGGATTATTGAGACAGGAGACCCTTTTTAATCGTGTGCTGATGAAGAGATTCAGCTCTTCCTAATGGGTTGCAACAGCAGAGTTGGAACTCTGGCCGTCACCAGTGGCCCCTGTGCTCGCAGCTTTGTGTTTGGACTTTGGAACCAGAAGGATGCTGAGGCTGGGGGACGGGGGGCCTGGGGCAGGGGAGAGACTCCTTTATGCATCAGTGGACTGGGTGCTCCACGGAATACCTATTTCAAGGTTTCAGATACACAAGAACCCCCCACTCCCACCCCCGGCTGCCCACCTCCTCCCCCTAAATCCACTCCTGCACTTGCGACCTGCGAGGCTCTGGTTCGGGCTAAGCCTTCTTTCGCTGATACAGTACGGTGCCAGTGAGGCCGTGGGTTAGATCCATTTCACCTGCCTTCACTAATCAAGATCGTTTCAAGGCTCCCTTATCCTCCAAGAAGCACGTAGCCTCAAGAATAAGATGTTTGCCTGAGGTGTTTCCCGGGAACTTGGAGTCAGCTGACTCAACCAGCTCACTCTAGTTGCAGCTGAGCTGGTTAAGACCGGGTGGGGCCACCGACCTCCCAACTGGGCCTGCGCGCGCAGCCGCTCTGTTACCGTCTGAGGCTGGTAGCGGAGTTACGCCTGCGCAGAACGCCCGAGTCACACCTTTTCCTGATCACCCTTTCCCCGCTCCCCGCGCAAACTCTCTGCTGCACACTTTAGCATCTCAGCAGCCAGGCGTGCTGTGCCTCGGACGAACAGACCTGGTTAGGGACGCTAGAAGTCCTTTCTTCCCTCTCACGGGCCTTCGCAGCTTGGAAGAGCTGGTACGAAACTTTCCAGGTGAGCTTCTGTATGGTGAAGGCGCCAGGGGGCTGATTGCTCGAGGGAAGATGTGGCGGTCCGCCGAGGGGGTGGGAGAGCAGAGAAAGGCCACAGCCTCCATGTGATGTCTATCTAATCCCCATCGACCTCACAGTCTGTCTGGGCTGACCTGGGCCTTGCCATGTCTCTCCTTAGGCCCAGCAGAGGTGGGAAGGCATGACCCTGGGCCTTCTGCTAGACCTGCCTACACCTCCAGCCCCACTTGAAACCCCAAAGGGTAAGTTGTTCCAAGGAGACTGAGGTACAGACCGTCCTCAGCTTAGGGCCGAGGTGTGCTCTGAACGCTCTTTGTTAATGTGGTTACTTCCCTATAGAAGCAGTGCTCTGCTCGGGGGTGATCTGGGGTCTTGGGTCCGCCCGCAAAGGCTTGACTGATCCACGAGGTGTCCGGTACAGTTTTGACAGTGGTCTTGGGCCCTGAGCTTTCCTCAGGAGTTCAGCTCCAAAGGGGCAGGAACAGGGCCCTTCTTGGGGAGAGCTTGGGCAACGGAGCGTGGTGGGGAAAGGGCAGGGTGTGTGTGTGTGTGTTGGCTGGGGTACGGGGTTGGGGGAAGCCAGTCTCACAGCCGATGCTTGGGGCTGCTCTAGGGACAGAATTTGGCAGGATTAGAGGTGGACACTCACCAGAAGGTACAGGGCAGCTCCCAGGTCTGCTGGAGGCCTGTGCCCTTCAGTGCTTCAGGATTTGGTGTCCCTTTAAATCTGGTGATTTTTTTTTTCCTACTTAAAAAAAAAAGTTATAATTCACATACAGTAAAATGAAACTTTAAAAAAATTGAAGTACAGGGCTTCCCTGGTGGCGCAGTGGTTGGGAGTCCGCCTTCCGATGCAGGGGACACGGGTTCGCGCCCCGGTCCGGGAAGATCCCACATGCCGCGGAGCGGCTGGGCCCGTGAGCCATGGCCGCTGCGCCTGCGCGTCCGGGGCCTGTGCTCCACAACGGGAGAGGCCACAGCGGTGAGAGGCCCGCGTACCGCAGAAAAACAAACAAAATAATTGAAGTACAGGTGGTTTACAATGTTTTGTTAATTTCTGCTGTAGAGCGAAGTGATTCAGTTACACAAAAGTACATTCTTTTTTTTAATATTCTTTTCCATTATTGTTTATCATAGGATACTGAATATATTTCTCTGTGCTATACAGTAGGACCTTGTTGTTTACCCATTCTCTGTGTAATAGTTTACATCTGCTAACCCCAGTATCCCACTCCATCCCTCCCCCATCCCATCCCCCAATCCCCCTCCCCCTTGGCAACCACAAGTCTGTTCTGTATGTCTGTGATTCTCTTTCATAGATAGGTTCATTTGTGTCATATTTTAGATTCCACATATAAGTGATATTATATGGTATTTGTCTTTCTCTTTCTGACTTACTTAGTGTGATCATCTCTAGGTCCATCCATGTTGCTGCAAATGGTGTTGTTTTGTTCTTTTTTACGGCTAAGTAGTATTTCATCCTATCAGTATAGATGTACCACATCTTCTTTATCCATTCATCTGTTGATGGACATTTAGGTTGCTTCCATGTCTTGGCTATTATGAATAGTGCTGCTGTGAATATAGGGGTGCATTTATCTTTTAGAATTATAGTTTTCTCCAGATATATGCCCAGGAGTGAGATTGCTGGATCATATGGTAACTATTTTTAGTTTTCTGAGGAACCTCTGTTCTGTTCTCCATAGTGGCTGCACCATTTACATTCCCACTGTTGTGTAGGAGGGTTCCCTTTTCTCCATGCCCTGTCCAGCATAAAATGAACCCTTTCAGTGGACAGTTCTGTGAGTTTTGATGTAATGTATACAGTTGTGTAACCCTTATCACAATCAAGAACATTTCATCACACCCTCCCTCCAGGTACACAATAGTTTTTGTAACTGTTATGAATGATTTACTATTTTATTTCTAAATTGGGTATCATAGGTGAAGAACATTATATTAAATTTTGTGAGTTAATATTTTATCTTGCAATATTGATGAACTCTCTTATTAGTTATAATTCCTGTTGAATTTTCTAGGTAGATTAACCATCTGCAAATAAAGACAGTTTTATCTCTTCTCTTCAAATTCTTTTAGCTCTTATTTCCTTTTCTTGTCTCAGTGATTGCCAGGATCTCCAGATTTATATTAAGTAGTCATGATGATGGTAGGCATTTCTAAACTTTAAGGGAATATTTAGGTTTTTCTATTAAGTGTAATGTTTTTGTTGACTAAATATGTTGATTTTTTAGTATTTAGATTTTGTTAAAGTAAGAAAGTACTTTTATATTCCTAGCTTTTTGAGATTAAAAAAAATAAAAATCATCAATAGGTGTTGAATGTCATCTGGTACTTTTCTGCATTTATTATCATAATAAGCTGATTTTTTTTTGCCTTTAATTCTTAGTACCTTAGCCCTTAATGTTACTGCTTTTCTGATCCTAACTTATGCTTAAATTTCTAGGATAAACTTTTCTTGTTGCTGTTGCATCATCAGTACCTATTGGATTTGGTTGTCTAATATTTTGTTAGGGTTCATAAGTATAAAGAACTGTTGACTTTTCTTGTACTCTCCTTCTCCAGTTTCATAATCAAGCATATGATGGGGATTATCTATTCCTTGGAAGTTTGGTAGATTGCACCCACGATACCTGTCTTACTCAGTCTGGGCTGCTGTAACAAAAATACCATAGACGGGATGGCTTGGACAACATTTATTTCTCATAGTTCTGGAAGGTGGGAAGTCCAAGATCAAGGTGCCAGTGGATTCAGTGTCTGGTGAGGACCTGCTTCCTGGTTCATAGACCACTGTCTTCTTGCTTTACCCTCAAATGGCTGAAAGTGAGTGAGGGAGCTCTCTGGAGTCTGTTTTGTAAGGGCACTAATCTCATTCATGAGGGCTCCATCCTCATGACCTGATCACCTCCCAAAGCCCCACCTCCTAATACCTTCTCATTAAGGGTTAGCTTCAACAGATGAATTCTGGGAGGACACATTCAGTCCATAGCAATACCCTTTGGGTCTGGGTACTTTTTGGAATGTTTAATTCAATTTCCCTAATAATTATTGGTCTATTCAATATTTCTCTTTTTTCTTGTGCCATTTCAAAAGAATTTTTGTTGAGTTAAAATGGGCATACAACATTATATTATTTTCCGGTGTACAACAGTATGATTTGATATTTGTATATATTGCAAAATGATCACGATAAGTGTAGTTAACATCTGTCACCACGTAGTTACAAATTTTCCTTGTGATGAGGACTTTTAAGACCTACTCTCTTAGCAGCTTGCAAATATGCAACACAGGATTATTAACCATAGTCACCGTGCTGTACATTATTCCATCACCAGTGATTTATTTATTTTATAGCAAGAAGTTTGTGCCTTTTGACCCCCTTCATCCATCTTTCCCACCTCCCATTTTTTTAATCTTATATTTTTCCAGAAATGTATTTTGTCTAGATTTTCTACATTTGTTAAAGCTGAGTACTTAATATTTTTACTGTTGTTATATCTCTGTTGTGTCATAGTTGATCATCTTTTTATTTCAGCATTTATTTGATTTGCATTATCTCTTTTTTTCTTGAACAGTTGTGCCAGAGGTATATATACCTGATTAGACATATTTATATTTTGATTTGTTCCAAATAGCCAAGACAGATCCAATGTTCCTTAAAAATTAGCCAGACCTTTCCCATCTACTGGTAGTTCTTGTTCTCTTTTCAGTTTTGGGGAATTTTCCAAAAGAACTTTTAAGTTTTGGGCAACTTTCCAAACCAGATAATTTCTTGGGCATCACATTAAAGGGTTTGAACTATATAAATTAAATGTGATTTAATATACTATATGATAGATATACCAAATTCCTTATCTCACCATCCATCCCCATAATTCAGGGAGATTAGGATCTGGGGGATATCAGGTTACTATCAAATAATCACACAGATATGAAAATTACAACAGTGGTAAGATTTAAGGAGCGGGGAAAGGCTATGAGAGGTGATACAGGAAGCACTGACTCAATCACGACAGTCAAGGAAAGATTCTCTGAGTAAGTGATAGGAGTTAACCTGGTGAGCAGGGGAAGGAACAGCATTTCCTATAGAAGGAACAGCACGAACAAAGGTCCTGAAGCCAGGAGCCAATGAATGAGGAGAAGGACTAAATAAATACATTCCAGGATTCCTGCAGTCAGGTCTGAAACAGTGATGTAGGTTGTATATTTAGACAGAGAAGTGTTGAGAAAAAGTCCTATGTTATAAACTAAAAGGGATATACATTAAAGTTGGAAAAAACCAAAGACAAATTGAAAGATAAAAAATCTTATTTGCATCCTGAGAAAAATAACTGCAAAGAAATACTTTTTTTGGAGAAAAAAAATCACTTCTTTATTTTTTAAATTTATATTTCATATTGGAGTATAGTTGATTTACAGTGTTGTGTTAGTTTCAGGTGGACAGCAAAGTGATTTAGTTATACATATACATGTATCTATCATGCCCTCAGGAAACTCTCCTCTTTCACTCACTACAAGTGCCATCACAAAAATGTCTTTGGAAGGGTTAGAAATTGTTCCTACATTGATTTGAAATAATCAAAACTCAAAATGTTGCAGGTTAAAATTAAAAATAATTTAAAATGATTCTTTGGGATGATTTAACCCAAGGTAACATGTTAGATCCAGAGTAAAATTTGTCCAGCTTTCCCATCGTTGCATATTGAAGATGAGTATATTTGCAACTTAAAAAATAGTATTTGATTTTCATTTAATTTGAGTAAAGAAGAACTGGTTAGTTAAATTTCAAAATGCAACAACCAGCCTTCCCCAAGAGCACAAACTCAGTGGTGTGCATGCACTGGCACTTCTGTCTGCATCGTGCCATATACCAGCTTTTTGGTTGAAAGATAATATCCACAAACACTAAATATCTCTTGACATGAATAAGCTTCAGGTTTGCCTAAAGGATACAAACTTCAGTTGCCCCAAATATGTGAGTGTTGGCTACAAATCTGAACCAAAAAAAGAGGCAAGAAGTTGAGATGATGTAATTTACAGCTTCTTTTCCAAAGAAGTCGATGCAAGATAATTTGTTCATCTTAATGGCATTTTAATAGATTCTTTCCCATGACACATATTGCAAACCAGAACATTAAACACTGCAGAAACTTTATTATGACTGTGGATTTAGTAATGTGGCAGACAAATTGCCTTGGTTATAAAACGTGAGATTGCTTCATTTGGTTTTGCAACATATGGAATTCTTCTCGGCAACCCACTACACATGTACCATACCTTTCTAATTAAAACTAATGATTCCCTTTGTCACCATCTATTCCATCATTTCCTGGTGCAGAAACCTTCATAGCATCCTAGGATAAAGGCCAAATATCATAGTCTAAAATACAGCTCCTCCACGACTTTCCTTCCTGGTCTTGCCATCCTTCAGGCTCTTGTAGGACCCTAATGGATAAACAGTCTGTATGCTTTCCCTGAATGTAACTTGTACCTTCCTACCTCTGTAGTTTATGAAATGCTTCCTGGAAAGTTCTTCTCTTTCTTTCTTCCATCTTGGCCTGCTGAAATCTTTGCAATTCTTTCAGAATCATCTCAGATGCACTGTGTGTTCTGGAAGATTTACCTGGTCTTCCTAATTATAACATGCCTCCCAAACTGGGTTTTTCAGAACACAATTCTGTGATCATATAAGGAGGCTGCTTCCTGGAGAGTCACAAAGCAAAAGCAGCATCTTAAATGCTCTGAGAAGTTGTATAGTAAAGACATCTGTTAATTTTTGTTCAGCTCAGCAGTTCCTAAACTTATTTGACCATGGAATTTTTTTTCCCCCCAAATGGCATTCATTAACATCCCAGAGAGCTGATTTTGAGAAATGTCCCCCTGCTGGACTGAGTTCCCAGTTCTCAGGCCCTTATTTATTCATTCACTTAGTCAACAAATATTTATTGACAATCTACTAAGTGTAGAGAAGGATAAAACAATGACTCAGGCTTAGAGCCTTGAGGGAAGCTTAAGGTGTCGTAGGGGAGCTCAGACGGTAATGGCCGTCCAAGGTCAGCTGGGTCACATGTGCTGAGACAGGCCCTGATGAGATGCCATGGAGTCTCGGCGGATGGAACGTATTCTTTCACCCCAGGGAATATGTCAGTCTGGGTTCTTCAGGAAGCAGATTCCAAGACAGGATTAATTGTGCAAGGATTGATTAGGGGGTATCAGCTCTGAGAAAACAGGGAGGGAGCAGAGGAAACCTGGGAGAGCCACCAAGACCCCTGCAGCCTGACCCCTGAGTGAAGGAAAGCGGAACTGAGGGTTGAGAGGAAGAGAGGGCAGCCCAAGGAAGTTTTGGCCCGGCCATCAGGAGTCCTCTGCCCAGCGCCAGCCTCAGAGCTGTCCTGAGGCTCCCGTCACACTCAGTCATGGCCGGGAGCAACCCGGGGGCAACGTGGCCTCCGCACGGGGACTGCAGTGAGGTCCAGAGTGAAGCCACGGGTCTGGAGGGCAACCCTGTCATGGCAGGTGCACGAGGTGCGTTCCCACGGCTGCAGCTGGGAATCGGGGCGGGGGGTGTGTGTGTGTGTGTGTGTGTGTGTGTGTGTGTGTGTGTGTGTGTGTGTGTGTGTGTGTGTGTGTGTGTTGTCGGGGGGCCTTGTTCACAGGCTGGCACCGGTGCTTGACCTTGATGTAGATTTAGAACGTGGGGATGGGAGAGAAGAGTGTTCCATGTTCAGATGAGCAGTTAAGTAACACAGAAGCAGGAAAGTGTGGAATTGCCCATGGAAAACTGAGAGTATTTCATTTATGATTAGAACTTAAGGTATGGGACAGCTGTTAAAAGTTATCAGCGCGTGGGCTTCCCTGGTGGCGCAGCGGTTGAGAGACCGCCTGCCGATGCAGGGGACGCGGGTTCGTGTCCCGGTCCGGGAGGATCCCACGTGCCGCGGAGCGGCTGGGCCCGTGAGCCGTGGCCGATGAGCCTGCGCGTCCGGAGCCTGTGCTCCGCAACGGGAGAGGCCACGGCCGTGAGAGGCCCGCGTACCGCAAAAAAAAAAAAAAAAAAAAGTTATCAGCGTGGATTCTGGGGTCAGGCAGCCTCGCTAGAATCTCAGCTGCTCCCCGAAGTTGGATAAGCCCCTTAACATCTCTTTCTTCCAAACGTGGGAATAGTGATGGGGTGCTTGTGTCATTCCAACAACAACCAATTCTCTGATCCTTTGAAACCAACTAGGTACCCTGCAGTTCAATTCAATTCTGACAGCGATGACCCCGAGTGAGCACAGACCCCAAAGGTGAGGGCTCCGTACCACTTAAGTGACTGCCCGCACTTAGGAAAGCAGCTGCCAGTGAGGTCCCCACGCTACTTGTATGTCTGCCCAGCTGGCTGTAAATTCAGGGCTTTCCACGCTCCGCACTCAGCTTTGATAAGTCACTAGAATAACTCACAGGACTCAGAATGGAGCTTTACTTACAATGACCACTTTTTTTTTTTTTTTTTACAAAGGATGCCACTTAGGGACAGTCAAATGGGAGAGATGCATCGGGCAATGTTTGGGGGTAGGGCGGGGTACAGGGCTTCCATCCTTTCTCCAGGCACGGCTACTCTCCCAACATGATCAATACGTTTACCAACCTAGAAGCTCCCCAGACCTCATCGTTCACTCTCATTGAGGCTTCGTTACGTAGGCAGGATTGATTACATCGTTGAACGTTGGTGACTGAACTCAACTTCCAGACCAACTCCCCCACTGGAGGTCAGGGCATGGGGTAGACGTTCTAACCCTCTAATCGTGTGCATAGTTGTTCTGGCGTGGCCAGCCTTGCCCTTGAAAGTGCCTAAGGGCCCACCTTAAATCACCTTGTTAGTGTAAACACAGGTGTGGATGAAAGGGGATTGTTGCGAATAGCAAAAGACACTCCGGTCACTCAGGAGTAATGTAATGTTTATGTAAAATACACATAACGTGAACTGTTCCATTTTAACCATTTTTAACTGTGCAGTTCAGTGGTGTTAAATACATGCACATTGCTGTGCAGCCATCCCCACCCATCCATCCCCGTAACTCTCTTCAGCTTATAAAACTGAAACTCTACACCCGTGGAACAACTCCTCTTTCTCCTCTTTCCCAGACCCTGTCAACCACCATTATATTTTCTGTCCTTATGATTTTGACTAAGTAATTCCTATCAGTGGGATCATACAGCATTTGTCTTTTTTGTGACGTAGCATAATGTCCTCAGGTTCATCTCTGACATGGCGTATTGCAAAATTTATTTACTTTTTAAGGCTAAGTAATATTTCATATGTATTGACCACATTTTGCTTATCCATTCGTCTGTCAGTGGACACTTGGGTTGCTTCCATGTTTTAGCTGTTGTGAATAATACTGCTATGAATGTGGGTGTGCAGATATCTCTTTGAGACTTTGCTTTCAATTCTTTTGGGTATATGCCCAGAAATGGAATTGCTGGAACTAATGGTAATTCTATGTATAATTTTTTGAGGAACCAATATACTGTTTTTCGTAGCAGCTATACCATTTTACATTTCCACAAAGAGTGCACAAGGGTTGCAGTTTTTCCACATCCTTGCCAGATTTGGTATTCTTAAAAAAAATAGTAGCCATCCTATTGGATGTGAGGCGATACCTCGTTATAGTTTTGATTTGCATTTCCCTAATGATTAGTGATGTTGAACATCTTTTCGTGTGCTAATTGGCCATTCACATATCTTCTTTGGAGAAATGTCTATTCAAGTTCTTTGCTAATTTTTGAATTGGGTTGTTTGTTGTTGAGTTTTAGGAGTTGTCTATGTATTCTGGATATTAATCCCTTATCAGGTATATATTTGCAAATATTTTTTACCATATGTGGTTTTCCTTTTTACTCTGTTGATTTTGTCTTTTGATGCATGAAATTTAAAATTTTCACAAAGTCCAATTAGTCTGTTTTTCTGTTGTTACCTGTGCTTTTGGTATCATATGGAAGAAATTGTTGCCAAGTCCAATGTCATGAAGTTTTGTCCTGTGTTTTCGTCTCAAATTTTTATTGTTTTAGGTCTTACAGTTAGGTCCTTGATTCATTTGTAGTCGATTTTGTATGTGGTGTTATGTATGGGTCCAGTTTCATTCTTTTGCATGTGTTTATCCAGGTTTCGTAGCATCATTTGTTGAAAAGGCAACATTGAATGGTCTTGGCACCCTTGTCAAAAATCATTTCACTGTATATGTGAGAGTTTATTTCTAGGCTCTCTGTTTTATTCCATTAGTCTATACATCTTTCTGCCTGTACCACACTCTTTTGATTACTCTAGCTCTTTAGTAAGTTTTGAAATCAGAAGGTGTGAGTCCTCCAGTTTTGTTCTTCTTTCTCAAGACTGTTCTGGCTATTTGGGGGTCCCTTGAGATTCCATGTGAATTTTAGATATGGTTTTTCTATTTTTGTAAAAAGAATGCCATTGGGATTTTGATAGAAATTTCTTTGAATCTGTAGATTTCTTTGGGTAATATGGACATTCTAACAATATCAAGTCTTCCAATCCATGAACATGAAATGTGTTTCCACTTATTTATATCTTCTACAGTTTCTTTCAGCAATGTTTCGTAGTTCTCATTGTACACATCTCTCACCTCCTTGGTTAAGTTAATTCCTAAGTATCTTATTCTTTTTGATACTATTGTAAATGGAATTATTTTGCAATTTCCTTTTTAGATTGTTTATTGTTCGTGTGTAAAAATGCAACTGATTTTCGTGTGTTGACTTTGTATGGTGCTACTTTGCTGAATTCATTTATTACCTCTAATGGTTTTTTTGTGGAATTTTTAGAGTTTTCTATATATAAGATCATATCATTTGCAAACAGATCATTTTACTTCTTCCTTTCCAATTTAGCTGTTTTTTTATTTCTTTTTCTTGCCTAATTGATCTGGCTATAACTTCCAGTATTATGTTGACTAGAAGTGGTGAAAATGGGCATCATTACCTTGTTCCTGATCTTAGAGGAAAAGCTTTCAGTTTTTCACTGTTGAGTATTATATTTACTGTGAACTTTTCATAAACTGCTTTTATTATGTTGAGATAATTTCCTTCTATTCATAGCTGGTTTTTTTTTATCATGAAAGGGTGTTTTATTTTGCCACATGCTTTTTCTGCATCAATTGAGAAGATTATGTGGTTTCTTCCTTCATGTTGGTGATGTGGCATATTACACTGATCAATTTTCATATGTTGAACCATCTTTGCATTCCAGATGCAATAAATCCTATTTGGTCATGGTGTATAATCCTTTTAATATGCTACTAAATTCTGTTTGCTAATATTTTATTGAGGATTTTTGCATTAATGTTCATAGGGATATTGGTTTGTAGTTTTCTTGTAGTAGCTTCGTCTGTCTTTGGTTTCAGGGTTAAACTGGCCTCATAGAATGAGTTAGAAAGTGTTCCCTCTTCTATAATTTTTTTGGAAAAGTTTGAGGAGAATTGGTATGAAATTATTATTTAAAAGGTATTATAGAATTCACTACGTGAAGCCATCAGGTTGAGAGCTTTTCTTTTTTGGGAGATTTTTGACAACTGACTCAATCTCCTTACTAGTTACGGGTCTGTTCAGTTTTTCTCTTTATTCATGATTTACTCTTGGTAGGATTTGTGTTTCTAGGAAATTTTCCAGTTCATCTAAATTATCCAATTTGTTGGGGGTACAATTGCTCCTACTACTCTTATAATCATTTTTATTTCTGTAGAATTGGTAGTAATGTCCACACTTTCAATTCTGGTTTTAGTAATTTTTTTTCTTAGTTCATCTAATGGTTTATCAAATTTGTTGATCTTTTCAAATAACCAACTTAAAAAATCTTTTTATTGAAATATAGTTGATTTCCAGTGTTGGGTTAACTTCAGGTGTACAGCAAAGTGAATCTATATATGTGTGTGTGTGTGTGTGTGTGTGTATTCTTTTCCATTATAGGTTAGTACAAGATATTGAGTATAGTTCCCTGTACTATACCATAGGTCCTTGTTGGTTGTCTGTTTTATATATAGTAGTATGTATATTTAAATCCCAAACTCCTAACTTATCCCTCTCTACCTTTTCTCTTTGGTAACCATAAGTTTGTTTTCTATGTCTGTGAGTCTTTTTCTGTTTTGTAAATAAGTTCATTTGTATTATTTTTTAATATATAAGTGATGTCATGCGATATTTGCCTTTCTCTGTATGACTTAGTTCACTTAGTATGATAATCTCTTGCTGCAAATGACATTGTTTCATTCTTTTTTATGGCTGAGTAATATTCCATTGTGTATATATACCACATCTTCTTTATCCATTCATCTGACGATGGACATTTAGGTTGCTTCCATGTCTTAGCTATTGTAAATAGTGCTGCTGTGAACATTGTGATGCATGTATCTTTTTGTATTATAGTCTTCTCCAGATATATGCCCAGGAGTGGGATTGCTGGATCGTATGGTAACTCTATTTTTACAAAGAACTAACTTTTAATTTCATTGATTTTTCTCTATTGTTCTTCTATTCTTTATGTCATTTATCTCTTCTCTAATCTTTATTGTTTCCTTGTTACTCTTAGCTTTGGGTTTAGGTCTTATTTTTCTAGTTTCTTCAGTTATAAAGTTAGTTTGTTGATTTGACATCTTTCTTGTTTTTAATATGTTTATAGCTATCAGTTTCCCTCTTAGCACCATTTTTCGCTGCATCCTGTAAGTTTTGGTATATTGTGGGTTTATAAAAATAATTTAAACAAAATTAAAACTTAGAGAAAAGTTGCAGTGCTTCCATATATTCTTTTAACATATTTTCACCAATTTTTAGCATTTTGGCACATTTTTCTTTTTGGGGGTGTTATTGAAGTATAATTGACTTACAATATTGTATTAGTTTTAGGTGTACAATGTAGTGATTCAATATTTTTGTACATTACAAAATGAACACTGTGATAAGCCGAGTTTTCATTCGTCACCATATGATGTTATTTCAGTTGTAATTTCTTCTTTTTCATTTCTGATTTTATTGATTTGGGCCCTCTCTTTTTCTCCTGATGAGTCTGGCTAAAGGTTTATCAATTTTCTTTATTTTTCAGAGAACCAGCTCTTAGTCTCATTGATCTTTTCTATTGTTTTTTAAGTCTCTATTTCATTTTTCTGCTCTGCTCTTTATGATTTCTTTCCTCTTACTAACTTTGGGTTTTGTTTGTTTTTCTTTTTCTAATTCCTTTTAGATATAAGGTTAGATTGTTTATTTGAGATTTTTCTTGTTCCCTGAGGTAAGCTTTTATTGCTAAAAAATTCCCTCTCAGAACAGCTTTTGCTGCAGCACATAGATTTTGAATTGTTTCTATTCTCATTTGTATCCAGGTATTTTTGATATTCTTTTTGAGTTCTTCAGTGATCCATTGGTTGTTTAGTAGCGTATTGTTTAGCCTCAGTGTGTGTGTATGTATGTGTGTGTTTTGATTGTTGTTGTTGTTTGTAGTTGATTTCTAGTCTTATACTTTTCTGATCTGAAAAGATGCTTGATATGATTTCAGTCTTCTTAAATTGATTGAGAGTTGTTTTGTGGCCTAGCATGAGATCTATCCTGGAGAATGTTCCATATGTACTTGAAAAGTGTATTCTGCTGCTTTGGGATGGAATGTTATCTATATACCTATTATGTTCGTCTGATTTAATGTGTCATTTAAGGCCAGTGTTCCCGTATCGATTTTCTGTCTGGATAATCTGTCCATTGATCTAAGTGGGCTATTAAAGTTATTATTATTGTTGTTAAAGTTATTATTATTGCGTTACTGTCAATTTATCCCTTTATATTTGTTAATATTTGCTTTATGTATTTAGGTGCTCCTACGTTGGCTGCATGTATATTTAAAATTGTTATATCTTCTTGTTGGATTGATCCCCTGATCATTATGTAATGTCCTTCTTTGTCTCTTGTTACAGCCTATGTTTTAAAGTCTATTTTGTCTGATATAAGTATTGCTACCCCAGCTTTCCTTGCATTTCCTTATGTGTGGAATATGTATTTGCATCCTCTTATGTTCAGTCTGTGTGTTTCTTTAGATTTAATATGAGTTTCCTGAGTGCAGCGTATTATTTGGGTCTTGGGTTTTTGTTTTTTGTCCATTCAGCCACTCCATGTGTTTTGATTGGAGCATTTAGCCCATTTACATTTAAAGTAATTATTGATGGGCAGGTACTTATTGCCAGTTTGTGAACTGTTTTCAGGTTGTTTTTGTAGTTCTTTTTCGTTCCTGTGTTTTAATTTTGTTCTCTTTCCTTGTGATTTGATGACTGTCATCAGTGTTACGTTTGGATTCCTTTCTCAATTTTATTTCTGTGTATTTATTATAGATCATTTGTTTAAAGTTCATATTAAGTTCATATTTACATATATAGTATAGTTATGCTATATATTATATATAGCATATATGATTATTATATATATTGCTTATTTTATATATATATATAATAAGTTGCTGATCTCTTAAGTTTGAATGCATTCCAACAACTCTGCAGTTTTTACTCTCCTCTCACCATGTTTAATGTTTTTAACATCATATTTTACAACTTTTTGTTTTGTGGACCCCTAATTACTTATTGTGAATATAGGTGATTTTACTAGTTTTGTCTTTAAACCTTCTGCTATCTTTATAAGTGGTTGATTTACTACCTTTACTTTATGTTTGCCTTTTCCAATGAGGTTTTTGTTTTTATAATTTTCACATTCTAGTTGTGGTCTTTCTTTTTTGCTTGGAGAAGTCCTTTTAATGTTTCTAGTAAAGCCAGTTTTAGTGGTGCTGAACTCTTCTAACTTGTTTGTCTGTAAAACTCTTCATCTCTCCTTCAAACCAGAATGATAGCCTTGCCAGGTAATGTATTCTTGGTTGTAGGTTTTCTCCTTACATCACTTGAACTTACTGTGCCACTCCTTTCTGTCCTGAAAAGTCAGCTTATAGTCTATGGGAGTTCCTTTGTACATAACTA
The DNA here is from genome assembly GCF_002837175.3 of Physeter macrocephalus. Taxonomy (NCBI): domain Eukaryota; kingdom Metazoa; phylum Chordata; class Mammalia; order Artiodactyla; family Physeteridae; genus Physeter; species Physeter macrocephalus. The sequence goes on along the minus strand of NC_041224.1, from coordinate 8,091,951 downwards.
TCTGCTTCTCTCTTGCTGCTTTTAAGATTGTCTCTTTTTCTTTAATTTTGCCATTTTAATTATAATATGTCTTGGTGTGGACTTCTTTGGTTTATCTTGTTGGGCATTCTCTTTGCTTCCTGAACCTGTCTTTTTCCTTTCCCAGGTTAGGGAATTTTTCAGCTATTGTTTCTTTAAATATGTTCTCTGCCTCTTTCTCCGTCTCTTCTCCTTCTGAGACCCCTATAATGTCAATGTTAGTATGCTGGATTTTGTCACAGAGGGCTCTTAAATTATTCTCATTAAAAAAAATTTATTGGAGTATAGTTGATTTATAATGTCATGTTAGTTTCAGGTGTACAGCAAAGTGATTCAGTGTTACATATACATATATTCATTCTTTTTCATATTCTTTACCCATATAGGTTATTACAGAATACTGAGTAGAGTTCCCTGTGCTATACAGTAGGTTCTTGTTGGTTATCTATTTTATATATATTCGTGTGTGTATGTTAATCACAAGCTCCTAATTTATCCCTCCCCACCATGTTTCCCCTTTGGTTTGTTTGGTTTGTTTTTGAAATCTGCGAGTCTGTTTCTGTTTTGTAAATAAGTTCATTTGTATATTTTTAAAAAATTAGATTCCATATATGAGTGATATCATATGATATTTGTTTTTGTCTGACTTCACTTAGTATGATAATCTCTAGGTCCATCCATGTTGCTGCGAATGGCATTATTTCATTTATTTTAATGGCTGAGTAACATTCCATTGTATATATGTACCACATCTTCTTTATCCATTCATCTGTCGATGGACATTTAGGTTGCTTCCATGTCTTGGCTGTTGTAAATGGTGCTGCAATGAACATTGGGGTGTGTGTATCTTTTTGAAGGATGGTTTTCTCCAGATATATGCCCAGGAGTGGGATTGCTGGATCATATGGTAGTTCTATTTTTAGTTTTTTAAGGAACCTTCATACTGTTCTCCATAGTGGTTGTACCAATTTACTTCCCACCAACAGTGTAGGAGGGTTCCCTCTTCTCCACACCCTCTCCAGCATTTATTGTTTGTAGACTTTTTTGATGATGGCCATTCTGACTGGTGTGAGGTGATACCTCACTGTAGTTTTGATTTGCATTTCTCTAATGATTAGTGATGTTGAGCATTCTTTCATGTGTTTGTTGGCAATCTGTATATCTTCTTTGGAGAAATGTCTGTTTAGGTCTTCTGCCCATTTTTGGATTGGGTTGTTTGCTTTTTTGATATTCAGCTGCATGACGTGCTTGCAAATTTTGGAGATTAATCCTTTGTCAGTTGCTTCATTTGCAAATATTTTCTCCCATTCTGAGGGTGGTCTTTTTGTCTTGCTTATGGTTTCCTTTGCTGTGCAAAAGTAAGTTTAAGTTAGTTTCATTTGTTTGTTTATATTTTTATTTCTGTTACTCTAGGAGGTGGGTCAAAAAAGATCTTGCTGTGGTTTATGTCAAAGAGTGTTTTTCCTATGTTTTCTTCTAAGAGTTTGATAGTTTGTGGCCTTACGTTTAGGTCTTTAATCCATTTTGAGTTTATTTTTGTGTCTGGTGTTAGGGAGTGTTCTAATTTCTTTCTGTTACATGTAGCTGTCCAGTTTTCCCAGCACCACTTACTGAAGAGGCTGTCTTTTCTCCATTGTATCCTACTTTGTCATAGAAACTATCCTCATTTTTTAAAATTCTTTTTCTCATTTTTCTGTTCAGCTTGGGTGATTTCCACTACTATCTTCCAGTTCACTGGTCCGTTCCCCTGTGTCATCTAATCTACTGTTGATTTCTTCTATTGTACTTTTAAATTTCAATTATTGTGTTCTTTAGCTCTGTTTGGTTCTTCTTTATACTTTCTAACTTTTTTAAACGTCTCACTGTGTTCATCCATTCTTCTCCTGAGTTCATTGAGCATCTTTATGATCGTTACCTTGAACTCTTTGTCAGGTAGATTGCTTCTCTCCACTTCACTTAGTTCTTTTTCTCATTTTTGTCTTGCTCCTTCATTTGGAACATACTCCTTTGTCTCCTCATTTTGCCTAATTCTGTGTTTATTCTGTGTATCTGTAATCCAGTTACGTTTCCTAATCTAGAAGAAATTGCCTTACGTAGAAGACGTTCTGTGGGGCCCATCAGCACACTCCCCCCTGGTCACCTCACATAGGCTGTGTAGACTGTTATGTTGTGGTTGGTTTGACTACTGTGGGCCCACTGGTCAGTGGGCCTGATCCCTGGCCCAGTTGGCTGCATGGCCCTAGCTTATATGGAGGCTCTTGGCCTGCTGTTAGGTGGCGTGGGGTCCTGGCACAGCTGGTTGCATGGCATGGCGGGGGCAGAGCTGGTGCTGGCCTGCTGCTTGGTGGAGCCTAATCCCTGGGTGGCTGGCTGCCAGTCCTGAGGGGTCCTGGGACTGATGCCAGCCCATGGGTGGGTGTCCTGGGGCTGATGTCAGTCTGCTGGTGGGTGGGTAAGCCCCTGCTGCTAATAGGCTGGAGGGAGGATTCCAAAATGGTGCTTGTTAGCACCAGTGTCCTGGTGGTAGAACGAACCCCCCAAAATGGCTGCTGCCAGTGTCTGTGTCCCCAAGGGGCATCAGTTGCCTCCTGCCTCTCCATGATCAACAAGTGGGTTTGACCCAGACTCCCTTCCGATTACTGCCTCTGCGCTGGGACTTGCATTGTGTGAGATTTACTATGTGCCCTTTAAGAGTCTCTGTTTCCTAGATTCCTCTGGCTCTCCCAATGCACAAGCCCTGTTGTCTTTCAAAGCCACACATTCTGGAATCTTGTTTTCCCGGTGCAGGACCTCCAGGCTGGGAAGCCTGATGTGGGGCTCAGACCCCTCACTCTTTGGGAAGAACCTCTGCAGTTGTGATTATCCTCCCATTTGTGGGCTGCCTACCTGGGGGGTGTGGGTCAGATCATCGTGTATCTCTACCATCCCTAACCATCTCATTGTGGTTCCTTCTTTGTATCTTTAGTTGTGGAAAATCTTTTCTGTTGGTCTTCAGGTTGTTCTCATAGATAGTTGCTCTGTAAATAGTTGTAATTTTCACATGCTCGTGGGAGGAGGTGAGCTCAGGGTCTTCCTACTCCACCATCTTGGCCACACCTCCATTGTGTTCTCATTTTTACTCATCTCTGAGTATTTTCTAATTTCCTTTGTGATTTCTTTTTTTAAAATCCATTAATTGTTTAAGAGTATATTGTTTAATTTCTAAAATTTTGTGAGTTTTCCAATATTTTTGTTACTGATTTCTAACTTTCATCCTGTTGTGGTTAGAGAAGATCCTTTGTGTAATATCTATATTTTAAAATGTATTGAGACTTAACTTGTGGCCTAACATATGGTGTATCCTGGAGAATGTCCTATGTGCACCTGAGAAAAATATGTATTCTCTTGTTGTTGGTTAGATTGTTCTATATGTCTGTTAGACTAGTTGGTTTATTGTGTTGTCTTCTATTTCCTTACTTATCTTCTGTCTGGTTATTTTATCCACTATTGAGAGTAGAGTATTGAAGACGCCAACTATTATCATGGAGCTCTCTATTTCTTCCTTCAGTTCTGTCAGTTTTTGCTTCATTTGTTTTGATGGGCTATCATTTGGTATATAAATGTTGATAATTGCTATGCCTTCTTGCTGTATTAAACGTTTTATAATATGTAATGTCCTTTGTCTCTTATAAGCTTTTATGATTTAAAGTCTATTTTGTCTGCTATCACTATAGCCCTATCCCCTGCTCCCTTTGGGTTACTGTTTGCACATAATATCCTTTTCCATCTTTTCACTTTCAACCTGTTTGTGTCTGTGGATCTCAAATGATTATCTTGTAGACAGCATATAGTTGGAGCATGTGTTTTTATACACATGCCAATATCTGTTTCTTGATTTTTGAATTTAATCCATTTACATTAAAAATAATTACTTATGAGGAAGGGCTTACTTCTGTCATTGTTTTCTATACACTTTATAGCTTCCCCCCCATTTGCTACATTCTTGTCATCTTTCGTGTTTAGTTGATTTTTTGTAGTGAAATGTTTAAATTCCTTTCTCATTTCCTTTTATGTACATTCTATAGCTATTTTCTTTGTGGTTACCATGGGGATTACATTTAACATTCTAAAGTTATACCAACTTAACTTTATTAACATACAAACACTGCTCCTTTACAGCTCTGTCCCCCTTTTTTGGTTGTTGATGTCACAGAATTACATCTTTATACATTGTATGCCCCCAAACATAAACTGATAATTATTTTAAATGCATTAGTCCTTTATATTATGTAGAAAACAAGATTTGGCGTTACAAACCAAAGTTACAGTAATATTAGCTTTTACACTAATAATTTTTTCTTTAAATGTGTTAATTTCTTAAACCGTGTAGAAAATGTAAAGTGCAGTAACAAATCATTGTTACATTAATACTAGCTTTTATAATTTCCCATCTGTTACTTTTATTGAGATATTCATTTCTCCATGCAGCTTCAAGTTACCACGTAGTGTCCTTTCATTTCACCTTGCAGGACTCCCTTGAGCATTTATTGCAGGGCAGGTCTAATGGTGAAGAACTCCCTCAGCTTTTGTTTATCTGGGAATGTCTTAATGTCTGCTTCATTTTTAAAGACAGTTTTTCAGGGTATAGGATTCTTGGTTGACGGTTTTTTCTTTTGAATATATCAGCCCACTGTCTTCTGTCCTGTAAAGCTTCTGATGAGAAATCTCCTGATAATCTTATTGAGGGTCCCTTGTATGTGATGATTTGCTTCTTTCTACATGCTTTCAAGATTCTTTTTTTGTCTTTGTTTTTTGATAGATTGATTATAATGTGTCTTGGTGTAGGTCTCTTTGAGTTCATCTTACTTGGAGATTACTGACCATCTTGGATGTTTATACTCATGTCTTTCATCAAGTTTGGGAAGTTTTCAGCCATTATTTCTTCAACTATTCTCTCTGCCCCTTCCCTCTCTTCTCCTTCTGGGATTCCCATGATGCATATTATGTTGGTCCACTTGGTGGTGTCCCACAGGTCCCGTAGGCTCTGTTCACCTTTCTTCAATCTTGTTTCTTTCTGCTCTACAGACTTGAAAATTTCTGTTGCCCTATCTTCAAATTTGCTAATTCTTTGTTCTGCCTGCTCAAATCTGTTTTTGAGTGCCCCTAGTGAATTTTCAAATTTGTTTTTGTTCTTTTCAGCTCCAGAATTTCTTTTTGGTTTCTTTTTACGTTTTCTATATCTTTATTAATATTTCCATTTTGTTCACAGTTTATTTTCTTGGCTTTCTCCACATCATCCTTTAATGCTTTGAGCATCTTTAAGACAGTTGTTTTAACATCTCTGTCTAGTAGATTTGCCATCAGGTCTTTTTCAGGGACAGTTATGTTGATTTATTTTTTATTTTGAATGAGCCACACTTTCCTGTTTCTATGCCTTGTGATTTTTGCTGTTGTCATTGTTGTTGAATACTAGACATTTGAATCTAATGATGTAGTAACTCTGGAAATCAGATTCTCCCCTTTCCCCAGGGTTTGCTCTTTGTTATTGTTTTATTTTTATAATCTGTCTCTGAGCCAGGGATTGGTCTGAGGTGTAAACTTGAGGTTTTTCTCAAGTCTTTTCTGAACCTTGTCCTGGGCATGTGCAATCACTTTCTAATTTTCCCCATATATTAGTTGTTTTTGAACGTTCTGATGTCTGGCTCCTAAAGTGAAAAATGAATGGGGGATGGAAGTCACTTTATCCGGAAGGAGAGGGGCTTGTGACAATTGGGGGAGGAGTAACAACAATGACTGCCACCTCTGTGATCAGAAGCAGGCATCGGCGAACAGAGCACAGGTGTCTGCTACTTGGAGCACAGGGTCCTTTTTGCCCACCCTGGATCCTGCACACTGTGTGTGAGATGCTCCAGTGACGTGTGCAGATGCCTTTCACAGGCTGGGGTTGGGGGATAGGTAGCTGCTCCTGTTGACCAAAAATTAACTTTGGAAATTGACCAAAATTAGCTTCAATTTACTCTCCAAGTTTTCCCTTGGACACTAGTGTCCAGGGTCCCAAAATAGTTACATCAGACATACTCTGCCTAGGTAATTGTTGTCTAGGTGGGGAGACAGAGCCTGGTGCTGCCTACTTGACCATCTTCCCACAGTCCTTCCCCAATATGTGCATTTTTATTATACCACAGGGCCTATCTCATAGTGTCATTATGAGGATTAAACAGTTTATAAGTATAATACAAGTATCCCAGGATCTGACATAAAGTAAGTGCTCAGTAAATATGAGCTACTAATTATATTAGGGGAAATTAAGGTGTAACTGCTAAGGAATTTGGCTTTTACTCCATAGGCAGTGGTCACACATGAACAGGGAGCTATAATCAGAGCTGTACTTAAGGAAAATTAATGGGCACTACGTGAAGACGAATAGTTAGGAGAGAAACTCTTCTATTAGCACCTACTATGTGTGCATATGCTTGAAACATTTGTACACATTTTCTCATTTAATCCTCACGAGGGAGCATATTCAATACATTTTATAAACGAAGAATCTGAGAAGTGATTCCTAACATTCTGAGATTTAAACCTAGGTCTGTCTGACTGGAAGAAATAAGTATTATTTATCGGAATAAGTATTATCAAACACAAAACAAAATAACAAGTGTTGGCAAGGACATGGAGAAATTGAAATGCTTGTGCTTTGCTGGTGGAATATAAAATGGTGTACCACTGTGGAAGACAGTTTGGTAGCTACTCAAAAAGTTTAGCTTAGAATGGACATTTGATCCAGCAATTCCACTTCTAGGCGTACAGACAAAAGAACTGAAAGCAGGAGCTCAAAGAGATACTTGTCAGTGTTCACAGGGGCATTATTCACAATAGCCAGAAGGCGGAAACGACTAGATGTCTATCAGTAGATGAGTGGATAAACAAGATGTAACATATACATACAGTGGACTATTATTTAGCCTTGGAAAGGATTGCAGTTCTGATACATACTACAGCCTAGATGAACCTTGAGGGCTTTATGCTAAGTGGAACAAGCCAGACACAAAAGGACAAACACTGTGTGATTTCACTCATATGAAGGATGTAGACCAATTCATAGAGATGGAAAATATCACAAAGTATAATAGAGGTTAAAGAGGCTGGGGACAGGGAGGGGTGAGGACTTTTGGGTACAGAGTTTCTGTTTGCGATGATGAAAAATGGATAGTGGTGATGGTTGTACAACATTGTGAATGTACTTAATGCCAGTGAATTGTACACTTAAATATGGTTAAAATGGTAAATTTGATATTGTATGTATTTTACCACAATAAAAAATATAAAGCCCCAAAGTAATAATAATAGAATATAGCGTTTTCTGAAGCTCCAGATGAGTTTTAAAAAATTCTAACTTGCAACTTGCCTTGAGTATGTCTGCATTTAAGAGATAGTCCCCTTCCCACCTCCTAGTACTCTAAGACTGAAAGAAGAAACCTAATCCAATAATAGAAATACTGAGTTACTGCAACACAACTCAAGTATATACTTAGAACCCAAGGACAGCGCTTACTACCTGTTGTTTTGATCTTTTAATTAATAAAGGAAATGGAGGTTGTGTGAGATTGGCATCAAAAAGGATAATTTTTACAGTTTTTACAAAGGTGTATACCTGTGTGGCCACCACACTTCATGTTATACTTTGCATATCTGCTTTTCAGATTCATCCATGTTGTTATATGTTACTTATTGCTTATGTGTTACTTATTCCCGTGTATGGAAATTCTACAGTTTGTTTATTTGTTCCCTGGTTGATAGATATTTGGGTTATCTCCAATTTGGCTATTATGACTAAAACTGCTATGAACATTTTAATACAGTTTTTGAGTGGACATATATTTTCATTTATCTTGGGTAAATACCAAGGAGTGGGCTTTCAAGGTTGTATATTAAGTATGTGTTTAACTTTATAAGACACTGACACACTGATTTCTAAAGTGGTTGTACTGTTTTAAATTCCCACCAGCAATGTATGAGAGTTCCAGTTGCTCTATAGCCTGTGCAGGATTTGGTATTACTGATAGTCTTAAATTTTGGCCATTCTCTTGGGTGTGCAGTGGTAGCACATGGTGGCTTTACTTTTTCTCCCCTAATGCCTGATGATGTTGATCATCTTTCCGTGTGCTTCCATACTTCCCATTTGTATGTCTTCTTCGGTAAAGTATCTGTTCAAATCTTTTGTCCAATAAAAAAAATTGGGCTGTCTTATTAATATATATACATATATTTTAACAGTTTTGTTGAGGTATAATTCACATACCATAAAGCAACCCATTTAAAATGTACAATTTTATGGTTTTTGTATATTCACAGAGTTATGCAAATATCACCACAGTCTAATTTGGAACTTCAACTGTCCCCAAAAGAAACCCATACCTGTTAGCAGTCAGTATCCATTCTCTCCCCACCCCCAGCCCTAATCTACTTCCTGTCTCTTTAGATTTGCCTATTTTGGATATTTCACATGATGGAATAACAGAATATTGTGTCTTTTGTGACTAGCTTCTTTCACTTAGTGTAAGGTCTTCAGAGCCCATCCATGTTGTAGCATATGCATCAGTACTTCATTCCTTTTTACTATGAAATAATATTCCATTGTATGGATGTACCACATTTATCTATTCATTAGTTGATTGACATTAGGACTGTTTCCACTTTCTAGCTATTACAAGTAATGCTTCTATGAACATTGTGTACAGGTTTTTGTGTAGACACGTTTTCATTTCTCGAGTATATAGATATATGTGTGCAAATATTTTCTCCCTCTTGAAGAAGTCTGTGTCTTCCCTCTTGATTTTCTTGACAGTATCTTTTGGAGAGCAAAATTTTAAAGTTTTCATAAATTTCAATTCATCAATTCTTCTTCTCTATGACTCATTCATCCTTTCTGTATCTTACCTAGGAAATCTCTGCCTAATCGAAGGTCATAAAGAATTTATGTTTTCTTCCAAAAGATTTATAATTTTAGCTCTTATATTTAAATATGCAATCCATTTTGAAACAATTTCTATGTATGGTGTGACATAAGGATCGAGTTCCTTTTCCTGCATATGGACATCTATCAGCAGTACATTTTAAAAGATGATCATTTAACCATTGGATTATCTTGGCATCTTTGGCAAAAATCAATTGACTATGAATATGTGGATCTCCTCCTAACTCTTAATTCTGTATTCTTGATCTCTGTGTCCATTCTTATACAACCCTGTATTGTCCATTCAATACAAACCTGTATTGACTACTGTAGCATTATAGTAACACTAGAAATCAGGTAGTCTAAGTCCTCCAACTTTATTCTTCTTTTCCAAAATTCTTTTGCTTACTTGAAGTCTTTTGCATTTCCATATAAATGTTGAATAAGCCTGTCAGTTTCTACAAGTATGTGGCTGCAGTTTTCACTGGAATTGTGTTGACTCAATAGATAAATTTGGGGAGGATAGGGACTTCCCTGGTGGCGCAGTGGTTAAGAATCTGCCTGCCAATGCAGGGGACACGAGTTTGATCCCTGGTCCGGGAAGATCCCACATGCTGCGGAGCATCTAAGCCCGTGAGCCACAACTACTGAGCCCGTGTGCCACAACTACTGAAACCCACGTGCCTAGAGCCTGTGCTCCGCAACAAGAGAAGCCACAACGAGAAGCCCATGCACTGCAATGAAGGGTAGCCCCTGCTCATCACAACTAGAGAAAGCCCCCACACAGCAACAAAGACCCAACAGGCAAAAATAAATCAATAAAATAAATAAATTAAAAAAATTTTTTTTTAAATAGATAAATTTGGGGAGGATTGACACAGCAATGACATTGAATCTTCTGATCAATAAACATGGAATATCTTTTCATTTTCATTGCACCTTTAATTTCTTTCAGCTGTGTTTTGTATTTTTCAGTGCCTAGGTTTTGCCTGTAGTTTGCTAAATTATCCCTAAATATTTCATACATTAAAAAATTAAATTTCCATTTTACCCCTACTATAAGAATATGATAGATTTTTGCATAATGACCTTATATCCTGTAACCTTGCTCTCACCTTTTCTAGTTGCTTTTTTGTAAATTCCTTTTTTTTGACATAGACAACCAAGCTGTCTGCAAATAAAAAGTTTTACTTCTTTTTTTTCCCCCAATCTGTATGCCTTTCATTTTTGTCATGTTGCACCTGGTGGGACCTCCAATACAATGCTTAATAAAAGGGTGAGAGCAGACATTATTCTTGTTCATAATTTTAGGAGGAAAGCATTTAATTTTTCAAAATTATTAACTATGGGGTTTTTTTGCAGGTGCCCTCTATCAGGTTGAGGAAACCCCCTTCTATTCCTAGGTTGCCAAGAACTTGTATGACTTGGTGTAGAATTTAGTCAGATGCTTCTTGTACACCTATTAAGATGACATATAGTTTTTCTTTTTGCTTTGTAAATATGATGTAAATATGTAAATTTTTGGTTTACAAGGTGGTTTTTGAATGCAAAAACAACCTTGCAGTCCTGGGATAAATTCCACTTGGTTGTAATGTACTTTCCTTTTGATAAACTATTCAAAATGATTTCCTAATATCTTGTCAAGGATTTTTGCATCTACATCCAGGGAGCTGTTAGTGTGTAGTTTTTGTTTCTTGTAATATCATTGTCTGGTTTTCCTATCAGGTTAATGCTGCTTCACAGACTAAGGCGGGAAGTGTTTTCCTCTTTTATTTTCTGGATGAGTTTGTGTAGAATTGGTACAATAACTTCTGTAAATTTTTGGTAGAATTCACCAGTGAAGCCTTCTGGGCTTGGAGTCTTCTTTATGGGAAGATTTTTAACTAGAAATTTCTTTGTGATTGGACTAATCAGGTTATCTATTTCTCCTTTAGTGAGTTTTGGTATTTTGGATGTGACATTGTCATCAGAGTTGTCAAATTCATTGGCATAAAGTTCATAATACTTTCTTTTCATCCTTTTACCCTGTAGAATCTGCAAGAAGATCCTCTCTCTCGTTCTTGGTGATTTGTCTCCCTTCTTTTATTCTTTAATCTATCTGGCTATCAATTGTATTGATATTTTCAAAGAATCAGATTCTGATTTCATTGATTTACTCAATTGTTTTTGTTTTCTATGCCATCGACTTCTGTCTTTTTTTATTGCCCCCTTTCTGCTTGGTTTGGGTTTAATTTTATTCTTCTCCTAATTTCTTAAGGTGGAAGCTTAGATGACTGTACCTTCTATTCTTTTCTAATAAAAGTGTTTAACGTTATAAATTTTCTTACACGCACTGCTTTTACTGCACACTGAAACTTCTGATGTTGCATTTTCATTTTTACTTAGTTCTTCGTAATTTATAACGGTCATATTTTACTTAGAAATGTGTTGTCTAATTTCCAGTAGTTTTGCGGAGAGGGGCGGATTTTCCAGATGTATCTGTTACTGATTTCTAGTTTAATTATTTTGTAGTCAGAGAAAAACCACTTTGTTTGCAATTCTTTTGAATTTGAGGTTTGTTTTATGGCCCATAAGATGGTTTCTCTTCATGAATGTCCCATGTGTCGTTGGGAAAAAAATGTGTATTGTTGAGTGGAATGTATTTGTTCACTAGAACAGAGGAATTTATGCTTTTTTTTTAGGTTCAGAAGACAAAGACCATATTGTCGTTGTTCTAATTGATCTTAAGGGAGCTGTTCTGAGTTTGCATTTTCACGTTTTCAAGGCTAATTTTAAGTTTGCACACAGATTTGAAAAACCCTTGCTCTTGCTTTTCTTTTTCACCATGTTATAAAATGTATATTGGTCTTGCTGACATTTTCTACTCATGTTACTTAAGGCCAGGATTGAGTTTAAATGTAGATGGTGTAAGCTACTCTTAAGTGAGATGTGAGGCAGGCTAGTTAAGGGCATGGCTCTTAGAGTTGGGTGGACCCATGTTCCAATCTTTATTCTGCTACTTAACATGTCTGTGTTCATGGGCACATGGTCTTCCAATCTTGCAAGGCTTTTGTGAAGTCAGCTTTGACAACAGCAGTGAAGCACCTGTGCATATGGTACAAGTCAGGGACAAATGACACTCTTGCTGCTATGGGACTTGGGGGAGTAACGGGAAGCATTCACACGGTTTCATTTTCAGAACTTGTCTGATGAACCTAGACTCCTTGATCAGCCATTCACCCGTATGTGTCAAGCACTGCCTTCTTTGAGCTGCTCGTTAGAGTGATTATGGTACGGATGTCTCCTAAGAAGGGTTGTTTATTCTTATTTTCTAACCCTATACAATGAATTTGTTTATTGGGTAGCTCTCCTCAGTGACAGAAGAAATGAGGCACCGTGCTGATGACGATCACCTAGGAAGGTGAGGCCGTAAGAAGGGGAGGGGGTCCCATCAATTCTACCAGAGGCCTTGAATGCCTGTGTCATGTACCATTAGGTTAAGCACCAGAAAGATGACACCTAGAAATAAGCTCGCAAATCAGAGTAGAAAGGCAATAGGAAAGGTATAGCTTACTATTTGTCTGTTATGTCTAGTGTTTAGTAGGGCCTGAATAAAAAAATTATTAAATTGCTGAAATCACTGAACATACATAGAAGCAAAAGAGTAGTAAAGAAAGACACAGCTGCGCCCTGTTAACGTGCAAATTATATTCTCGTTCACCCAACGTGGCCACATGCACTTGGGCCGGGCACTCTGCCGGGCGGGCACTGGAGCGGGTGACCAGCGGCCGACACGGCCCGTCCTGGTGGGCGGGGTGCGAGCCACAGCGTAAGGGCTGAGGTGAGGAGGCAGGTACGGGGCTGTGGGAGCCCAGGGGAAAGGCGCCTAACCCAGGCTCCCCGAAGGGTGAGAGGCCACGGGATCAGGAGTGAGGGGCGAAGGGTTTTGGGAAGAGGAAGCAAGCTCTGGGGAGGCCGTTAGTTGTTACCTCTGACCTTCCCAGAAACACCCAGCTGCGGGAAAATCCACGATTTAGCGGGGAACGTCTACACCGTTCAGTCTCCCCGGACCCAGCCCAAGATAAACCAAGCGCAGGATGACCGTATACTACCCCCATGTATGTCACAGAGTTTTCCAAAGAAAATCTTGGTAATGATTAAAAGAATGACAGCAAGTAAGTCAGGCTTGTTGATGCATTTTATTGTGAGATGGGGGAGTCTGGTAAAAAACTAGAAAATGACCATGGTGTAACAAGGAACTTAAAAATGAAGAGTCAGATTTGTAACTTACATACATGAATACAGGAACAAACTGGCACAAAATGTTAAACGTTGTTCCCAACACTGTTTATATAAGGTTGCCCTAGCTTGGCTTATAAGGAAATGAGACTTCATGGTTAGACTAATCTCTTCATAAAACCGCAGAGCATCATGCTGTTAGTCACACAGTGAATTTCAGAATTTAAGAGTTTTATATTAAAAACTGGGTAAAGGTAAAATGACTTGATTGTAGCTGTAAAACTAATACATTCCCATTTAAATTCTGTTCTACAGTCCAAGGCAAGTATAAATGTTAACATAACACTGTTAAATCAAATCTCAATGCAAGAGAACCAATTGCATCTCTACTTTAAATCTTATCAACTTTCCAAATTTTCATACTAAAATATATTATTGTATTAATACAAACTACAGTATTATACACTACACTGTGTAATAAATAAAGAAATATAAAAATAAGACACATAAATATAAAAGTTTTCTAAAACTAAAAGTACATATGTCAGTTAAGAAGGGTATTAATACTGCCAGGTTTGAAGACATACAGTACAAAAATGTTGCACAGATCTATAAACTAAAAGAAATAAAATAATACTGATAGGTAAGAATCAGCTAATGTTGTTAATAAACTGGGTCCATAATAACTAACATTTGGAAACAATTATGAGCCAAATAACAATGGCAGGTCCATGTTTGAAATGCAAGTACATGGATAAAGCAGATTAGAAAATTTCCCTTTCATTTCTGTAGAGAAATTCTGAAAGTCAATTAACGCAAAATGAATACTGAGGAATTATTAAACGGTGAAATGTCCCAGAGTTTGGCTTCTCTGACAGAGTCAGTGGCTTTAAGTTTTATTTTAGAATTTCGATACAAGTAACAAATCAACAAATGCTAGTTATTGTAGGCCACGCATGAACGGAGGCTGGTCAGAGCCTTGAAAATACTGATAAATGGCACTTACAGCACACAGGTCTTGCTTAAGGCCAAAGGAGATACAAAGCTTCATATCACATCCTTCGTATTTGTTTACCACGTACTCAAACACAATTACGAACACTGATCTGACGACTCTGCTGTCCTCACCAGTATCAACACTGTTAGTCCCTGCAATCAGAACTCAACGGCAATCTTTTCAACTCCATTTAAACCACATGAGTAAGAAACTTCAGCTCTTCTATCAGCTGCTTTCTTAAGGCTAACGATACACTTTAAATGAAAATACGCTCTACTATGACATCTAAATATTAGAAGTTACTACCTTCTAGATTGAATTTAGAAATGGTAGTTAGCACGGTTTGGAACTGCATTATACTTCTCCGTGAAGGGAATTTTGTAGTGCAGAAGTTCTCACATTTTAAAAAACATAATAAAATACTGAAGTGGATTTAGCATATGTTTACCAATAAAAAATTATAAAATTTCTCCCAATTGTACAGCTTAAGAATAAACCAACGTAAGAATGATAATTAATACTGATAAAATGAAACAATGCCAGATGCTTATCTAAGTAATCAGTTTCCTTTAACCTGTTGCATCTTTGCTTTCTGAGTCATTAAGTTTTCTAATCTGCTTCATGTTACAAACTTGTTCCTAACTTTGAAAAATGCATGAAAAATTACTAGGTCTGAGGTTCAGGCACACCCGGATTTTTTTTTGTGTGTGGTTTTTTTTTTTTTTTTTTTGGTATTTTGTATTTTTTTAAATTTTTACTTTACACAGTAGTGAACAGAAATCACAGTATACAGGTTACTGTGTTTCTGTGAAAAGCATGTATAATATAGAACAAACTTCATTACCAATTAGAATTTTCTTTCTTTCTAGAAAAACGATCAGGCTTCGTTTGTTTTCTCTTCAGACACCTGCTCACCGCCCTGGCTGACTTTGTGTTCTAAGCTGCGGGCCGGGCTTCCAGCTCCTGCGCCCTCCCTCGCACCTTCGGAGTTCGCTCCCTCCCCCTCGTGCCCCTCCCCCTCCTCCTCCTCCTCCATCTCCTCCTCCTCCCCCTCCTCCCCCTCCTCCTCCCCCCCTTGCGGTTCTCCACTTTCCTTTTCCTCCTGCAGGTCCTCCGTCTCCTTCTCCTCCTCCTCCTCCTCCTCCTCCTTGTCACTGTCCTCGTCCTCCTCCCGCGTGGAGCTCTCCCTCTCGTCCGAGTCGCCCTGCGAGGGGGAGGCGCGGGCCCCCGCGTGGTGCGTGGGCGGGCCCCCCGGGCCCGCGGCCCCCGGCTCGGGCCCCTCGGCCTCCCTCTTGCAGTAGGAGTAGCGGTGGTTCATGTGCTGGGAATAGGAGCCCGAGTGGGAGAAGCGCTTCCCGCACTTGTCGCACTGGTAGGGCTTCTCCCCGGAATGCAAGCGCGTGTGCTCGATCAGGTGATGCTTGTGTTTAAATGCCTTTTTGCAGATGCCGCACTCGTGAGGTCTTTTACCTGAAAATAAGGGCACAGCTATGAAATAAGATGGCATTAAGCCGATAGGCTTCGGGGCACTTCAGGTTATGGAAGTGGTTATAAATTTATTTTTCCAAAACTGCCAGTTTCATGAGCATACATACCTGTGTGTTCGTATTTATGTCTCAACAACGAGCTGCTCTTCTGGAATATCTTATCACACAAATCACAAGCATACATTCCATTTTCTGTCTTTCGCATTTTCTTTTTGGGTGGCGTGGAGTCAGAGTCATTCTGATCTTCTACATTTGATACTCCTTCTGAGCTAGTGTCTTGCCTTTCATCCTAAAGGAGAAAAAGAAGTAGGAAAATTTCATTTAAAATTACAAGATAAACAAGAGATATAAATAAAAGCACAGATTAAAGAACTACTGTGATTTACACTTTCAACAACTTGACCAAAGCAGGCTCCAAGGGGTGGGCCAGGTGACAGGTGGGGCTGACACAGACAAAAGGGAGGGGCGCTACAGCCACAACCGCAGCAAACCCAGGGCCAGCTGGCACCGAGAAGAAAGGACACCAAAAAGAAATAATACAAAACGCAGTACTAACGCAGTCCACCTAGTTCCATATGAATCGTTAATTTATGAGAAATTGGCAGAAAGTTTTAACTTACAAGTTTGCTAAACAGTCACAGATTTCTGACTGCATCACTTACCTTCACTTTTTCATTCTGGGTTTCACTAAGCAAAAATTAAGATTCTGTTTTTTAAAAGTGGTCTTTAAATTGTACCTTCCAGAGCCTTAAAACAAGAACACTTGCTAGACAATGAATCTTCAGAGTTTTGGGTTAGGGATAGGGTTGGGGAGGAAACTTGGGCCTCCTGTCGGTAGAATAATTCTTCAGGGAACCTGCAGTGGGATTGGGCCCCTAAGGGTCCTGTGTCTTTTCTGAAGTCTTCCATTCTAAACTCACAAACTTTCTACAAGTTCAAAGGTTCTCCACATTTCTCACGGCTTTGTAAGGCGGGAGAAGTGCTGACATTTTTCTGGCATTTGCGAGCTGCTAATGGTGCTAAAGGGACTCTATTTTCAACGTTATTTGATCTAGTTGGATGATTAACTGAAATGTTTGTGGTTCCCTGTTTATTATTCAAAGGCGTGAAGAGTGTTTTATACACCCCAAATTTAGACTTAGTGAGAAATTTAGCCATGTGAAAACTTTTTCAAGAGTTACCACCATTACGGGAAGCCCGCTGGTAGCAATAGTTAAGGAGAAAAAAGCAGCACAACACACTTGAACAGGATACTGTAATTATTTTAGCTGCACCTACTTATGGCAAATATTTGGAAAAAAGATTGAATCAAATGAATACTAGAGATAAATTTAATCAGAAATTGATGGAAAACAGTGGAGAGACATCAAGGTCAGTGACCTAGAAAAAGCCCGGACAGTGAGACACACAACAATCACACAAAATGGTTCTATCAAAACTGTCATGGTGGGGCTTCCCCGGAGGCGCAGTGGTTGAGAATCTGCCTGCCGATGCAGGGGACACGGGTTCATGCCCCGGTCCGGGAGGATCCCACGTGCCGCGGAGCAACTAGGCCCGTGCGCCACAACTCCTGAGCCTGCGCGTCCGGAGCCTGTGCTCCGCAACAAGAGAGGCCGCGATAGTGAGAGGCCCGCGCACCGCGATGAAGAGTGGCCCCCGCTCGCCACAACTAGAGAAAGCCCTCGCACAGAAACGAAGACCCAACACAGCAAAAATAAATAAATTAATTAATAAACTCCTACCCCCAACATCTAAAGTGGTTTAAAAACATAATAATAAAAAGTAACTTAAAAAAAAAAACTGTCATGGATTTGGGGGGAGTTAAAGAGGACAGTGCAAACACAGATTCACAAGTATATTTCCTCGTATATCATTATGATCGAACACTATTTAGTTTACAGCTTATAAAATCATTAGTAAATTCACTAGATGAATTCTTTATATACTTAATTTTTGTTTGTTTAATTAAAGTCTTTTTATAAACAGAGGTGTTCACACATAAAAAGTGATAGCTAAGTCTGCCTGGTGTGCAATGTCTGTGAACGAATTCTCATTTACTAATGATCATAACCAACACAGAAGGTGAACGAATTTTGGGAATCTAACTATGAAAACGGAAGTCTGAGTCGTGAGCGTTCCAGTTTTACTGTCCTCTTCTGTCTCCGGTTTCAAACAGTCGATATTTAGCTGAGCCTCATCGACCCTTTTCTCAGCAGAATAACAAGACTGCCGTTGAAGAGTACTGAGGCACACATTCATTTATTTCCTTTCAAAAATGACAGCTTCACAAGCTGCCTGGCTCTCTCGTGACTGATTTTTATTAGAAAAATTCACTGAAATAAGTCATATGAGCACTTGCCCAATAGGTCGAGGGTGCGAGCATTCTTTACCTGATTTCCGTTGGGCTGGGTCACCTTCAGGGATGCTTCCTGGACCGCGGGGCTGACTGCAGTCGAGTACGTGTACGCGACCTGGGGGATCAGGATGGTCTGCTTGTTGGCCGCCAGCGCTCGCAAGCACGGAACGCTGTTCTGGTCGGCGATGGCCACAATCGTGGGTAACTGGGCAGTGACTGTAGGTATAGCAATATTTATGGGGTTGGCACTTGGTGGGATTACATTTACAACTGGTTCTGAGTCTGTGACACAACTGTCCTTTTGTGGCTCCTTTTTTGCACAAGACAAGTTCAAGGGTTCTTCCTGGACAGAATAAACACTGTTCTGGTAAACACTAGTGATAGTTGACCTTTCCAATAACTCTCCCTGTTGCTTTGGTAGTGAAAGATCAAGAGGTTCGACTTGTGGCTCTTCCTGTGCCCCTTCTGCCGGGTACGAGTAACCCTGTGCGTTTCCGGAGGAGGAGAGGTTGAGGGGGGATGGGGATGATGCGCTGCTTCTGGAACCGTTGACCGCTGAGCCCACTGGTAAGACGGGGGAGCTAGTTAGCTTCAGAGGACTCTGGAGATTCCTTGTGCCGTCCTGGGATTCATCTGTGTTTGTGGGTTGAGGCTGATCATCGTTCTTAGCAGGGATGTTGGCTTTGCCTGGCTCGGGAGAAGACGCTTCAGAAGATTGCACTGAAGTCTGTCCCATCTGCATCTTTTCAAACCACTTTTTCACTACATCCGGTGGTAGGTTCACTGAGTCAGCAATTTTTGAGAGCTCTTCTGCACTTGGCTGTGCATTCAAAGCATAATATGCTTTCAGAAGAGACAGGAGGTTCTTTAAAGGTGGCTGACTGGGAGACAAACTGCCATCTCCGGACCCCGAGGGAGCAGAGGCCTCGGGCTTGGCACCTTCTGGTGTGGGGGGCAGATGGGGCTGGGCGGGCTGCTTCAGGTCATAGTGCTTTAGCTCCGAAAGTGCGCTGATGTCCCCTGGACAGTCGTCACACAGGAGGCAAGTGCTGTCATCCCCTCCTCCTTCAAAGCTTTTGTCCTTCTCAGATTTAACAGTAAGATCTTCTGGTAACTTTTCACTTTTGCAACTGCTGGTGGGGACTGGATTTTCTTTTTTTAAATTCTGAGGAACAACCTGAAGTTGGCTCGGTTGTTCAAGACTGTAGTTAATGATGATCTTGGTGGTCCCATCTTGATCAACCAGAGGAAGACTGATGGCTGAAATAACAGAATGGCCACCTTGCTGGATGGATGAAGCGTTGATTGTTTCTTGCTCTTTGGATGCAAGATTGGCTTGATTATTCTCCAAGACTTGCCTGATTACATTACCATCTACTGCCACTTTAAGTACATTCTGAATATCACTTAAATTGATACTGATGGGGGACACCAAGCCCACCGTTGGCAGAACAACGGCTTGCACCACACCCTGAGAGGCGCCGGCCGCCTGTAAGGGGCCAGCGCCGCTGAAGACCCCATTCTGTAAAGGGGCTGCGCAGTTGATTCCTGAAGCGACCACTATGGGCTTGAACTCATAATCCACAGGCTCAGTTTTGATTTGGTTGACAGAAAGTTGTTCTTGGAAGGGCTTATTCTCTATCTTCTGCCGTATCTGTGGTCGCGTGGGACTGCCTGGTGATGCCGAGAGAGATGGTGAGGGACACTGCGAGGTCTTGAGCCCTGTTCGTGGTCGCCCGTTCACAGGCATCAGGCTGATACATTTCTTACTGCTTATGTGCGAGCTATAGGAACCGGAATGGGAAAAACGTTTCTTGCAGTTTGGGCATTCATATGGCTTCTCTCCTAAACAACAACAAAAAATTACATTCATAAATTTTTACGTATCCACGTTTTCCCTAAAACAAGCAGTATCAATTTAAAAAGGGGTTACCGTGTATGTTTGTAATATAATTTTATTTAGAATCATCACTTTACGTTCAAAACCTACGTAAATGTCATAAACACCAGTAAAATGTTAGTCCTGAACTATGTGCTGACCAATAAAAGAATCTTCTCGGCATATGTGTACAATATTTCTGCACTTTTAAAAGTTCAGATCATTCTCAAATACCAAAAAAATAGGGCTTCCCTGGTGGCGCAGTGGTTGAGAGTCCGCCTGCCGACGCAGGGGACGCGGGTTCGTGCCCCGGTCCGGGAGGATCCCGCGTGCCGCGGAGCGGCTGGGCCCGTGAGCCGTGGCCGCTGAGCCTGCGCGTCCGGAGCCTGTGCTCCGCAACGGGAGGGGCCACGGCAGTGAGAGGCCCGCGTACCACAAAAAAAAAAAAAAAAAAAAAAAAATTATATTCTACTCTTTCAAGTAATTTCTTATCCTGTTTCACCAATTTATGTAATTTTCTATATTTTATTCTACTTGACCATCTGCAGGAGAAATTAATATTAGAGGAAAGAAAAGTAAATCTCCCGTAAGGCTTAACATGTATGAACATCTCGCCTTAACTGTATGCGTCATGAATAATCTATCCTTCCCATATCCACAGGTCTCCTTGAAAAGATCTTTTTCAATGGGAAGAAAACTTTAAATACAAGGTATTGTTATAAGCCTTGGCTTATTAAACTGGGATGTATGTACTTCTGGATATATCAGGCAATGTTTTACTGGGTATGAAAAGCATCTTAGAGTTTCAATTTTAGTGATCGTGGTTATGGTAATTTAAAACATTTAAATATTAAGACACAGATTAAAGTATGTTGCACAAATGCAACGTTTCTGTGAAACGGTAGGAAAAAAAACAAAGAAGTTTCCCGCTTACAGAGGCCTCCTTTAAGTTGCTTCCCTAGACCTTCCAGGGTACAAGGCGTTTATTCTTCTTGGCCACTAGGGATACTTTGACGGAAAATTTTGAGAAGCCCTGAGCTACATGAAATATTTACATAAACCCTACTTCTTCTTTACTTTTGCTCTAACTTACAGCTCATCGTTTGTAACCTAAAGGTTACGGATGCCCACTTTCGGGGGGTCAAAGCTCCGGTGTTGGGGGCGCGTCTACTGCACCTGTTACAGCGCAGCTCGGCAGCTCGCAGATGCTCTTTAACCTCCTTAGATGAATGAATGGCCAACTGTGAAAGTTATGAAATGTGACGATGCTGATTATCTACTCAGTAGCAAAATTAAAGCTCTGTATCTCCACCCCCCTTTTTTTTGATGTTTATAGCCACTATATTCTTTTAATTGATGTGGAGTTGATTTGCAATGTTGTGTTAGTTTCTGGTATATTCTGCTTTATTCTTTCTGTGTGTGTGTGTTTTTGAATTTTATTTATTTTTTATACAGCAGGTTCTCATTAGGTATCTATCTTATACATAGTAGTGTCTACATGTCAATCCCAATCTCCCAGTTTATCCCACCACCACCCCCAACACATTCCCCTTTTCTTTTTAATAATTAAAAGGAAAGCAGCAAGAAAGTCAATGTAAGCTCTGCTAGTAATGTAACTTCAATGTTGTAAACTTTAAAACAAGTGCATTATATTTTCACAGTAATTTATATCTAAGAAATCAGCACTGGAAGGAATCTAATAAGCCTCTATGCAGCCTCCTTCTCAATGAAGAGTTCATTTTATATCATCCTTGACACTGGCTCATCTCTGATTAACCTCCTTTATTAAAAGGAGTCTACTGCTGCCAGACAGCTCTGTGGAAGACAGTCTGGTCTGGCTCTGCTGAGGACCATGGATCTGGGTTCAGATTCTGGCTCTGTCACAGGCTATTTTCTCAACCTTTTTAAGCCTCAGTGTTTTGGTGCATAAATAAATGTAGATACACCCTCACTGGATTGTTGTAGAAGTTATATGAGATTATAGAGCAAAACTCAGTGTGCTCTCAAGAAATGTTAGTGATTCCTTTCAAAGGCAATGAGACAGAGGCTCAGTACTAAGCCAAAGTCAGCTTGTTAGAATGCCTACTTCCCTGTACTAGTTTGCTTCTGATGCCACACAGAATTGGTTTAACATTTCTTCCCCGAGCCAGACTTCCAAATTGATGAAGAGCTGTCACATGTATTCTTCAATTTCCTTTGTGTAGGTTGAACATACCCAGGTCTTTCACGCACTCCTAATGGGACATGGTTTTTAGAACCCTTACTCGCTTGTTAACTCACCTCTGGAAATTCTCCAGTTTAATCAGTATCTTTCCGATGGGATGCCTGAAATATGGTTCATTACTCAAAACGCATCAGACAGAAATCTCCAATGCGGGTAGAACAGGGATGTGCCCTAGTGTCTCTCGTATTTAACATTCTTAACTACTCGATGGCGTTTTTAGATGAGCTGCGCTGGCCCCCTCCTGCTCACTAGGAAAGTAAGCGAATGTGGTACAGATTATCTGTCTTTACAGACAGGGAGGGAGAAGAGCACAGTGGGTACGGCATTGGAGACAAGATGCCTGTGTCAGAGCCCCAGCTCCGCCATGTCCCAGCTGAGTGACTGCGGACAAGCTAAGCTTGCTGAACCTCCATTTTCTCATCAGTTAAAAAAAAAAAAAGAGGAAATAGTAGCATCTACCTCACAGGGTTATTGTGAGCACTATATGACTTAATGCATACAAATAACTAGAATGTGGCTGTACAGAGTTGTGTTTTCAGTAAGTGCTAGTTATCATTATGCTTATTGGGAATCACCCTGATATTTTACCACTCCTGCAAAGAAAGTCTGCAGAACAATTATCCTAGAGCCAAAGTCACTATGTTTGTTAGAAAAACCCTTGTTTCTAACTCTAACTTCATAGCTTTATGGATGATAGCTAAAGCACATCACCTCACTTACCAGTCAATCTAGGTCAGTGTTTGTAAACACTAAACCCTGGAGGTTATATCAGGAAGGTGTGCTGCTCAAAGTCAGATGTACTATGAACACTGACTTTTTTTTTTTAACGGCTGGGTGAGTGTTTGGTTGCACCTGATGTAAAAGTTTTCCAGGCTAAAATGACTAAGGCCGTGGAACAAACGCAGGTTACTTGCTGGGGAGGATCCCAGCCCAGGTGCAGGGGCTCTTTTGCACCCCCTGTGTGTGCAGGTGTGGTGGCCTTCTCACAGCTCAGTTCCCACCCACGTGCGAAGTTCACATGACGGGTGACACACCTCTCCTCATAGGGTTCATTTCATGGGTATCAGAAGAGACCAACTATCCAGGCAATTTTAGGGCATATAATTGAGGACCCTGACCCTCAATGCCTTTTAAAAACTCAGCTGAGAAAAAAAATTACAGAGGTTTCCTGAAGGATATGCAGTTCATTCATTACTAGATACTCCAAACAGTGCTTTCAAAACTATCTGTGGTGAAGGGTCATTTGTTTTTTCATTAAAAAAATTTTCCAATCTCCTATGGACCAACATTGTATAAAATACAATGAAATTCTCACAGCACTGTCTTGGTATACTAGTTTCTCAATGTATCTGGGATGACACTGAGTACCCCTGCTTGAACTCTCCCCTTGGAATAAACCATCAGGGAGCCGTAGACTGGGACGGCATCCATCGGCCACCCTGGGACAATGCTTTTTCTGAATTGCACTTTGGTGAAATATCACTGGCCTCTATTGAAGAATCTTATTTTAGAGAGAAAACACTATCAAATTCTCTGCTGTATTATTTTAAGGATATTTCTCAGGATGATATAAATATTTTGTTCTTTATTCTTTTTTAACTTAATTTTTTAACATCTTTATTGGAGTATAATTGCTTTGCAATGGTCTGTCAGGTTCTGCTGTATAACAAAGTGAATCAGCTATACGTATACATATATCCCCATATCCCCTCCCTCCCACCCCCCCTATCCCACCCCCCTAGGTGGTCACACAGCACCGAGCTGATCTCCTTGTGCTATGCGGCTGCTTCCCACTAGCTATCTATTTTACATTTGGTAGTGTATATATGTCCATGCCAGTCTCTCACTTCATTTTTTAACATCTTTATTGGAGTATAATTGCTTTGCAATGGTCTGTCAGGTTCTGCTGTATAACAAAGTGAATCAGCTATACGTATACATATATCCCCATATCCCCTCCCTCCCACCCTCCCTATCCCACCCCTCTAGGTGGTCACAAAGCACCTAGCTGATCTCCCTGTGCTGTGTGGCTGCTTCCCACTGCTATTTTACATTTGGTAGTGTATATATATCCATGCCATTCTCTCACTTCGTCCCAGCTTACCCTTCCCCCTCCCCGTGTCCTCAAGTCCATTCTCTACATCTGTGTCTTTATTCCTGTCCTGCCCCTAGGTTCTTCAGAACCTTTTTTTTTTTTTTTAAGATTCCACATATATGTGTTAGCACAGGGTATTTTTCTCTTTCTGACTTACTTCACTCTGTATGACAGACTCTAAGTCCATCCACTTCACTACAAATAACTCAATTTTGTTTCTTTTTATGGCTGAGTAATATTCCATTGTATATATGTGCCACATCTTCTTCATCCATTCATCTGTCGATGGATGTTTAGGTTGCTTCCGTGTCCTGGCTATTGTAAATAGTGCTGCAGTGAACATTGTGGTACATGACTCTTTTTGAATTATGGTTTTCTCAGGGTATATGCCCAGTAGTGGGATTGCTGGGTTGTATGGTAGCTCTATTTTTAGGTTTTTAAGGAACCTCCATAATGTTCTCCATAGTGGCTGTATCATATTGAGCTGCATGAGCTGCTGGTGTATTTTGCAGATTACTCCTTTGTCAGTTGCTTCATTTGCAAATATTTTCTCCTATTCTGAGGGTTGTCTTTTCATCTTGTTTATAGTTTCCTTTGCTGTGCAAAAGCTTTTAAGTTTCATTAGATCCCACTTGTTTATTTTTGTTTTTATTTCCATTTCTCTAGGAGGTGGGTTAAAAAGGATTTTGGTTAAAAAGGATTTTGCTGTGATTTATGTCATAGAGTGTTCTGCATATGTTTTCTTCTAAGAGTTTTATGTGTCTGGCCTTACATTTAGGTCTTTAATCCATTTTGAGTTTATTTTTGTGTAAGGTGCTAGGGAGTGTTCTAATTTCATTCTTTTATATGTAGCTGTCCAGTTTTCCCAACACCACTTATTGAACACGCTGTCTTTTCTCCATTGTATATTCTTGCCTCCTTTATCAAAAATAAGGTGACTATATGTGCATGGGTTTATCTCTGGCATATGTGCGTGGGTTTTTCGCTGGGTTTTATATCCTGTTCCATTGATGTATATTTCTGTTTTTGTGCCAGTACCATACTGTCTTGATTACTGTAGCTTTGTAGTATAGTCTGAAGTCCGGGAGCCTGATTCCTCCAGCTCTGTTTTTCTTTCTCAAGATTGCTTTGGCTATTCGGGGTCTTTTGTGTTTCCATACAAATAGCGCAAGTTTTTTGTGCTAGTTCTGTGCAAAATGCCATTGGTAGTTTGACAGGGATTGCATTGAACCTGTAGATTGCTTTGGGTAGTATAGTCATTTTCACTATGTTGATTCTTCCAATCAAAGGACATAGTATATCTCTCCATCTGTTTGTATCATCTTTAATTTCTTTCATCAGTGTCTTATAGTTTTCTGCATACAGGTCTTTTGTCTCCTTAGGTAGGTTTATTCCTAGGTATTTTATTCTTTTTGTTGCAATGGTAAATGGGAGTGTTTACTGAAATTCTCTTTCAGATTTTTTGTCGTTAGTGTATAGGAATGCAGTAGAGTTCTGTGCATTAATTTTATGCAAGAGATTTCTGTGCATTAATTTTGTATCCTGCTTCTCTACCAAATTCATTGATTAGCTCTAGTAGTCTTCTGGTAGCATCTTTAGAATTCTCTAGTACAGTATCATGTCATCTGCAAACAGTGACATTTTTACTTCTTCTTTTCCGATTATGGCCTTTACTGTGCTGAGGCAAGTTCCCTCTATGCCTACCTTTTGGAGAGTTTTTATCAGAAATGGGTGTTGAATTTTGTTGAAAGCTTTTTCTGCATCTGTTGAGATGATCATATGGTTTTTATCCTTAAGTTTGTTAACATGGTGTATCACATTGATTGATTTGCATATATTGAAGAATCCTTGCATTCATGGGATAAATCCCACTTGATCATGGTGTATGATCCTTTTAATGTGCTGCTGGATTCTGTGTGCTAGTATTTTGTTGCAGATTTTTGCATCTATGTTCATCAGTGATATTGGCCTGTAGTTTTCTTTCTTTGTCTGGTTTTGGTATCAGGGTGATGGTGGCCTCGTAGAATGAGTTTGGGAGTGTTCCTCCGTCTGCTATATTTTGGAAGAGTTGAAGAAGATAGGTATTAGCTCTTCTCTAAATGTTTGATAGAATTCGCCTGTGAAGCCATCTGGTCCGGGGCTTTTGTTTGCTGGAAGATTTTTAATCACAGTCTCAATTTCAGTGCTTGTGATTAGCCTGTTTATGTTTTCTGTTTCTTCCTGGTTCAGTCTCAGAAGGTTGTACTTTTCTAAGAATTTGTCCATTTCTCCAAGTTGTCCATTTCATTGGCACAGAGTTGCTTGTAGTAATCTCTCATGATCCTTTGTATTTCAGCAGTGTCAGTTGTTACTTCTCGTTTTTCTTTCCTAATGCTATTGATTTGAGTTTTCTCCCTTTTTTTCTTGATGAGTCTAGCTAATGGTGTATCAATTTTGTGTATCTTCTCAAAGAACCATCTTTTAGTTTTACTGATCTTTACTACTGTTTCCTTCATCTCTTTTTCATTTATTTCTGATCTTTATGATTTCTTTCCTTCTGCTAACTTGGGGCTATTTTTGTTCTTCTTTCTCTAATTGCTTTAAGTGTAAGGTTAGGTTGTTTATTTGAGATGTTTCTTGTTTCTTGAGGTAGGACTGTGTTGCTATGAACTTCCCTCTTAGAACTGCTTTTGCTGCATCCCACAGGTTTTGGGTCGTTATGTTTTCACTGTCATTTGTTTCTAGGTATTTTTTGATTTCCTTTTTGATTTCTTCAGTGATCTCTTGGTTATTTAGTAGCATATTGTTTAGCTTCCATGTGTTTGTATTTTTTTACAGTTTTTTTTCCCTGTAATTGATATGTAGTCTCATAGTGTTGTGGTCAGAAAAGATACTTTTTCTTAAATTTACCAAGGCTTGATTTGTGACCCAAGACATGATCTATCCTGGAGAATGTTCCATGAGCACTTGAGAAGAAAGTGTATTCTGTTGTTTTTGGATGGAATGTCGTATAAATATCAGTTAAGTCCATCTTGTTTAATGTGTCATTTAAAGCTTGTGTTTCCTTATTTATTTTCATTTTGGTTGATCTGTCCATTGTTGAAAGTGGGGTGTTAAAGTTCCCTACTATTATTGTGTTACTGTCAGTTTCCCCTTTTATGGCTGTTAGCATTTGCCTTATGTATTGAGGTACTCCTAAGTTGGGTTCATAAATATTTACAATTGTTATATCTTCTTCTTGGATTGATCCCTTGATCATTATGTAGTGTCCTTCTTTGTCTCTTGGAATAGTCTTTATTTTAAAGTCTGTTTTGTCTGACAGGAGAATTGCTACTCCAGTTTTCTTTTATTTCCATTTGCATGGAATATCTTTTTCCATCCCCCCACTTTCAGTCTGTATGTGTCCCTAAGTCTGAAGTACATCTCTTGTAGACAGCATATGTTTCTGTTTCCATTCAGCCAGTCTGTGTCTTTTGGTTGGAGCATTTAATACATTTACATTTAAGGTAATTATGGATGTTATATTCCAATTACCATTTTCTTAATTGTTTTGGGTTTGTTACTGTAGGTCTTTTCTTTCTCTTGTGTTTCCTGCCTAGAGAAGTTCCTTCAGCATTTGTTGTAAAGCCAGTTTGGTGGTGCTGAATTCTGTTAGCTTTTGCTTGTCTGCAAAGGTTTTAATTTCTCTGTCGAATCTGAATGAGATCCTTGCTGGGTAGAGTAATCTTGGTTGTAGGTTTTTCCCTTTCATCACTGTAAATATGTCCTGCCACTCCCTTCTGGGCTGCAGAGTTTCTGCTGAAAGATCAGCTGTTAACCTTATGGGGATTCCCTTGTATGTTATTTGTTGCTTTTCCCTTGCTGCTTTTAATTCTTTGTATTTAATTTTTGATAGTTTGATTAACATGTGTCTTGGTGTGTTTCTCTGTGGATTTATCCTGTATGGGACTCTCTGTGCTTCCTGGAGTTATTTCCTTTCCCATATTAGGGAAGTTTTCAACTATAATCCCTTCAAATATTTTCTCAGTCCCTTTCTTTTTCTCCTCTTCTGGGACCCCTGTAATTCAAATGTTAGTGTGTTTAATGTTGTCCCAGAGGTCTCTGAGACTGTCCTCAATTCATTTCATTCTTTTTTCTTTATTCTGCTCTGTGGTAGTTATTTCCACTGTTGTATCTTCCAGGTCACTTATCCGTTCTTCTGCCTCAGTTATTCAGCTATTGATTCCTTCTAGAGGATTTTTAATTTCATTTATTGTGGTGTTCATCATTGTCTGTTTGCTCTTTAGTTCTTCTAGGTCCTTGTTAAATGTTTCTTATATTTCCTCCATTCTATTTCCAAGATTTTGGATCATCTTTACTATCATCACTCTGAATTCTTTTTCAGACTGCCTATTTCCTCTTCACTTGTTCGGTCTGGTGGGTTTTTACCTTGCTTCTTCATCTGCTGCATATTTCTCTGTCTTCTCATTGCCTAAGTTATTGCGTTTGGGGTCTCCTTTTCACAGGCTGCAGGTTCTGTTTTTGATGTCTGCTCCCAGTGGCTAAGGTTGGTTCAGTTGGTTGTGTAGGCTTCCTGGTGGAGGAGCCTGGTCCCTGTGTTCTGGTGGATGAGGCTGGATCTTGTATTTCTGGTCGACAGGACCGTGTCCAGTGGTGTGTTTTGGGGTGTCTGTGACCTTATGATTTTAGGCAGCCTCTTCGCTAATGAGTGGGGTTGTGTTCCTGTCTTGCTAGTTGTTTGGAATAGGGTGTCCAGCACTGGAGCTTGTCGTTGAGTTTAGCTGCGTCTTAGCATTGAGACGGAGATCTCTGGGAGAGCTCTTGCCGATTGATATTATGTGGGGCTGGGACGTGTCCAGTGGTCCAATGTCCTGAACTCGGCTCTCCCACCTCAGAGACTCAGGCCTGACACCCGGCTGGAGCACCAAGACCCTGTCAGCCAAACGGCCAGGTACGTGGGGGGAGTCTTGCCTATTGGGAAGTCTGTGGTCTTCTGCCAGCATTCAGTAGGTGTTCTGTAGGAGTTGTTCCACGTGTAGATGTATTTCTGATGTATTTGTGGGGAGGAAGGTGAGCTCCTCATCTTACTCCTCCACCATCTTGAAGGTCCTCCCTGTTCTTTATTCTTAATGATGCTTCAAGGAACAAATTTCTCTATGGACTTAGTATCAGGAAGGGTTGTGCTTTTTCCAGCAACTGTTTCTTCTTACTTACAGTCACTCTGGGTCTTGGTTACTAATTGCAGTTTTCTTACTTCCTAAACCTTAGGGTCTAATTTGTGGTTACTTTTAGCATGTGCAAAGGTTTTTATATATTCCTTTTTTTCTCATGTTTACTTCATGCCTGTCTTTCTTAACTTTATTTTTCTTAAATGTTTTTAAAATTTTTGCTGTATTAAAGGTGTACAAGCCTCATAGTAAATAATTTTAAGAATAAGAGACATAAATACATAATGAATGGAGAGCAGAGCACAGTGGGAGTTTTGTGTTCTATGATGTGTCCTAAATTTGCCTTATCTTTTAAAGCAGCAGCATACTGTTAGCTTATACAAAGCTCTTCCCCATCGAAACTCGTAAAGTTTTTCTGTAGGTACTACAGATACTAGCTCCCTACTTGATTGAGGTTGATTTTTGAATATCAGTGTAGGATTCTGTGATTATTAATTTCTTGTTTCTAGACTTAATTTTAATGTTTGGTGTGATCTGTGCATCCCAACTGCATATCATCTATAGAGCTGGTAAGTCCTCTTATATGACTGCAATAGGACCATATGACATTCATTTTGTATGTGAATCTTACTTTAAGCTTTATTACCCCAATTTTAATATTTAAAAAACTCCCTTGAATTAGCTATATCTCTATCATATCTCTATCAACAACTTCAAATCATTTCTGAGGTTATTTAAAAATATATTATTGATGTAACACCTATTTTTCTTAAACTGTTTCAAAAATAAGTTTGCAGAGGAAGGGATGCTTCTGAACTCATTCTACAAGGCCAGCATCAGCCTGATACCAAAAGCAGACAAAGATATAAAAATTTACAAACGAACTCATAGAAAAAGAGATCAGATCTGTGATTACCGGGGGTGGGAGGGGGAATTGGATGAAGGTGGTCAAAAGGTACAAACTTCCAGTTATAAAATAAATAAGTACTAGGAATGCAATGTTGCAATGTATAACATGATAAGTATAATTAACACTGCTAATTGAGAGTAAATCCTAAGAGATCTCATCACAAGGAAAATATTTTTTTCTATAATTTTGCGTCTGTATGAGATGGATGTTCACTAAACTTACTGTGATAATCATTTCATGATGTATGTAAGTCAGATCACGCAGTACACCTTAAACTTATACAGTGCTATATGTCAATTATATCTCAGTAAGGACAGTGGTATAAGAGGAAAAAAGATCCATCTAATATGTTAATTAATATTAATATATATGTATAAAATTGATGAAAACTGTTCAATGGCACAGGAGCTGAGAAACAGGATCCTGTTGCAGGCTCTAAAAGAATCTTTACTTTCCAGACACATTATAATGTGTAAAAATTGAAAAATGTATTTGTATGAATCTTGGTTTGAGCATTTTTAAGTGGTAAATAACTTTAACATTATTTAGCCCTCGACAACCAGTTCAGCACAACTTCTAGAAATGCAGTTCCAAAATAAAATACAGATATCACCAACAAGCCCTCACAAAGCCACCCAACTGTACTCTTTTTGCAGGATATTTGTAAAATCTTCACAAAATAAGCATGTGCAGACACATAGTTTCCCACTCGTTAGCTAACAGCTGTTTTTCATTAAAATTATTTGTCTTAAGTAACATCATATCAGAATTAATCAGGAGACGAACAGAGTTCATAATGCAAATGTGGGATACTTTCTAGGTTTTGATAGCTTTTGTGGAAACAAGTTGCTAAAACAGACATAACATTTTTACCATAATGTTCATTTTGCACGTAAAGCTGCAGACAACGAATAGTGTAGAAGATTTTCCTCTAAGTCCCCCTTCACGCCTCAGTCCGTGCCCCGCTGTGCTGCCCTCTCCTGCTGACTCCACAGCACCCATGCCACTTCCTGCCTCGAGTTCCATTTCTACTTCTCTCATGTAGAGTGTCTTCATCTCCTCCTTTCCTTGTGCACACGGTACCCCTATACCCTTTATCATTCCCTTGTTAACTGTGCAGAGGAGGCAATGAAATTAACATTCACCAGAAAGCTGAAGTGTTTTCAGGTTGTATGTCTGGTTAATGCATGCTATATTCTGATGAGGAAATTTGGAGTATGTCCTTTGACTTGCTATACTTTAGTCAAAGATTAAGATTCCAGTAAAATACCATTTACAAGCAGAAGATTTCTCCAGATTAGTCTTTATCCTAAAAGAAAAGCAGCGTTTCTAATCATGTGTGTAGATCGCATGTGATATTAATTTATTACCATAATTGCTATGATATTCACCATAGACAAAGAAAACAAATATTTACCACTGTGGATTCTTAAGTGCTCTTTTAGATGGTGTTTGTATTTGAAAGCTTTTCCACATTCAGTGCACTTGAATTTACGATTACCCCCAGACTGCGTCACATGTCTCTGTAAGAAAGAATTGGTGTTTTATTTACAAAGCAAAAAGCCTTTAGACATAAAGAACATCCAATCTACTAAAAGTAATGTTTTGGTGATTCTTTTGTTTCTTAAAGGCCTCAAATTTTAACAGTCACAAAATCTAACACTTGGAATATTACCAAAAAGGAGGTTGATAGGAACTAGCGACCATCTCGCCTGCAGTCTGATTCACAGATAAAGGAACTGCAGTCGAGAACATCCAGTTATCTGTCTCTAGCACAATTACTACACAGAAGAACAAGGTCTCCTGAACAGAAGAAAAGGCTGGGCTTTTTCAGCACTTTAGCCTGTCTCTAGTAAGTTTGGTATTTCCAAAATGTACCTTAATCTGATGATTTAAAAAGTACTTCCATTTTTTTCAGCCAAATATGGATTGTTATAATAGCTTTCTGCCTGGCTTATCACATCCCCACTTTTATATACTTCGAATATATTCTGTACCCTTTATTAATCTTACAGAAGCACTGCTGGAATTGAATTATTCAACCAATTCTGCTCCTGAACCCAGATGCCAGGTTCATAGCCCCTGAGTTTCCAGGCTTCTTCTTCACCAATCCCCTCTAAGGAGCCTATGCCCCAGTCGTCCAGTGAGTCCCAATCTTCTGCACATGTACTGCTCTGCACCTCCTTGCTCTGATTTATACTATCCCTTACTTCTTGGCTGTTTCCCCTGAATTATGACGGTTAAGATTCTACCCATCTGTCAAAGGCTCAAGTTCTGCTTGCTGCGTGCTCTCCCCACTGCAATCTCCCTTCCTCTGTCCTTCGTGCAGGAAGGACAGAGAATAAGCACGTACCATGTGTCAGGCTCTACTTCACCCAAACCCCTGGCTTTGAAACCGAACATACGGTGACAACTCCCAAATTTCCCTCGCTCGACGTCTCCCCTCCCCTCAATGCCAGACCCTCACAGCCAGCTGCTCCCTCGATGGTCCCTGCTGGGAAGCAACAGGCAGCTGTCAACAGGCCTGTGATGACCGCTTCATTTCTCTCCTGGAAGTCGGTCCTCCTCTCGTGTCTCTTACCTTTGTGAATAACCCCCCCCCCTCATTGATTTGATCATCGCTTAAGCCCTGAACTTTGGAGGAATCCCTGATCCCTTCTTTCCCTTAGACCCTTGTTCAATCCCTCCGCAAGCCATCCTGCACCCACGGTCCCTAACGCATGTCTGCCACACCGACCACCTCTGGCCTAGATCACAGCCACAGCCTCTGAGTGGCCTCCCTGCTTCTTTCTTGTCTCTCAGTCTACTTTCCGCCCAAGAGCCCGTGCCGCCTTACAATTATAAAGACAAAACGCAGTATCTCGCAGTGGCTTCCCTATCGCGCTTACTCTCAGAAAGGTCTCCCTACCCTGTAAAAAAAAAAAAAAGCAGCTTCCACCACTTTCTGTCCTCTTACTCTTGCCTTGTTTTTTCTTCATTCTACCTGCTTTTATATCTTACATTTCTATCATCTACTAATACACGCCTTCTACTCTCAGGGACTTTGCTCATCTTTTTCAGTATTGTGCCTTTAACACCTACAACAGGCCTGATACAGAATCGAAACTCAGACACTTGTTGGAAATGCATATCTTTAGGTCACGGCATGATTTTCAAAGGCCAGCAAGGCAGATGGTCTGCCCTTTGGTTTTCTGCCTCCTAACCTAAATTGTTCCCAGTTCTGTTTCCCGCACATTATTACATTCATCACAGCTCCTTTCTGACGTTGGTCTGACGACATACTTCACATATAAACCGACTACCTTTGCACCCATCAGACAAATCCTCACAGAAAATGGTGGCCTTCACGCTCATCAGAGATCTTTCTTACAATTTTATAGCAGCATCTCCTGCTTTCCCCAGCAGTTCCATCTGTCCTCTGAAGGTCCCCTCCTTTGACAAGGGCCCTCGGGGTAGAGGATGTGCGGCCGCAGTGGCAGGACGGGGCTGCTCCCCAAACGTCGCCTGGCAGGCCCTTTCCCCAGGGCTTGTCTATAGCATGGTCTTGTCGGGACACCAGGGTGGCAAGAGCACGCGTCTGTATTGTCCCTGACAAGACTCGTGCGGGGCAGATGCGAACAGATGGGCTTTGTCTTCCGTGTGTCAGTTTTCTCCCCTCCTGGCACTTGCTCCACCCCAAGTGCCCTGCGTGGACCGAACCACGGACTGAGCCATAGACCTAAGGAGAAGCTCGGTTCTTGCTCCCTGCCTGCCACCCTCCCCCACCCCTTATCTTAGTTCGTGAGTGTTGTCCCCAGAGTCCTGAGAAGACAGGCTGACCCTTCTCACCATTCTGTTGCAGTTTTCTGGTTTGGGGTAACTTGTCCTCTAGGGGATCTGTGAGTTAGGCACACACAGAGCAGACTCTCATGCACTCAGGTAGACAGAGTTCACATCCTTGGATGTAAGAAACTGGACATAGCCTCAACATACCCTGTGCAGCATATTTACTTGATTTTTAAATCTAGAATTAAGTAGCTTAAATTTCATTACTTGTAGTTCATAGTTATCAGGATTTTATAAAAGGACAACTGGCAAAAGCTTCTTTAACTTTAATCTGTACTTAAGTTCAGAGCCAACAATTTAAAGGTAACTTACACTTATAGGATAGTCTTGGTTTATGCTTCTAGAAATTGAGGCAAAGTGAAACAGAAGTAGAATAAACCATATGAAAATTGAATCTTCAGATTAAAAATGGTTTAGAGTCTAAACTTTAGATTTTTAGAGGCATGCAGTTTATGTAATCAGTTATTTTCCCTACACTGAACATTCCAGTAGTATGTATTCTGAAATCTTAAATGTAAGAGAAACATTGTTATGGTATAAGCAAAACAATTAAAATTGAGATGAAAGGGACCTACCTGAAAAAGAAAACTTAGTTACCTCTAAAATAGTATTCATATGTGCTTTTAAAATCAGAAATGACCAGATAATCCAAATGAATAATCACTTTCCTTTTCATAAGGCTGTAGACCAGACACTGTCCAGTACATCCCCTAAATTTTTCAGTATATTAAAACCCTCGCCTTCTGTGGAGGGGTGAGTTCTCAGTGTGGAAAGTTCGTGAACGCAGTCATTCCACTTACTTGATCTCTTCCTGATTTATGGGAGGTCATGTGACGTTCGAGCTGGGTTCTGTATGCAAAGGTGTAACTGCACAGGGAGCAACTGAAATTATCTTCATTCTTTTCATGGCGATATTTAATGTGTTCTTTCAGAGAGGTAAAGCGTTTATATCCTCTGTCACAATACGGGCAGGTGAGTAACTGGGAAAATGCATCTGGTGTTCCTGTAAAAGAAGGATCGTATATTTTAAATTTAAAACGTTAAAAAAATATTGCCAGGACAGACCTTCAAGATGGCGGAGGAGTGAGATGCGGAGATCACCTTCCTCCCCACAGATACATCAGAAATACATCTACACGTGGAACAACTCCTACAGAACACCTACTGAACGCTGCCAAAAGACCCCAGACCTCCCAAAAGGCAAGAAACTCCCCATGTACCTGGGTGGGGCAAAAGGAAAAAGAAAAAACAGAGACAAAAGAATAGGGACGGTACCTGCACCTCTGGGAGGGAGGTGTGAAGGAGGAAAGGTTTCCACACTCTAGAAGCCCCTTCGCGGGCGGAGACTGCGGGTGGCGGAGGGGGAAGCTTCAGACTGCGGAGGAGAGCGCAGTAACAGGGTGCGGAGGGCAAAGCGGAGAGATTTCCGCACAGAGGATCGGCGCCGACCAGCACTCACCAGCCCGAGAGGCTTGTCTGCTCACCCGCTGGGGCGGCCGGGGGCTGGGAGCTGAGGCTCGGGCTTCAGGAGAGGACTGGGGTTGGCGGCGTGAACACAGCCTGAAGGGGCGAGTGCACCACGGCTAGCTGGGAAGGGGTCCGGGAAAAGGTCTGGAGCTGCCGAAGAGGCAAGAGATCATTGTTTCCGGTGTGCGAGGAGAGGGAATTAAGAGCACCGCTTAAAGGAGCTCCAGAGATGGGCGCGGACCCCAGAGACGGGCATGAGATGCTGAGGCTGCTGCTGCCGCCACCAAGAAGCCTGTGTGCGAGCACAGGTCACTCTCCACACCTCCCCTCCCGGGAGCCTGTGCAGCCCGCCACTGCCAGGGTCCCGGGCTCCAGGGACAGCTTCCCCGGGAGCATGCACGGTGTGCATCAGGCTGGTGCAACGTCACGCCGGCCTCTGCCGCCGCAGGCTCGCCTCACATCCGTACCCTTCCCTCCCCCCCACCCGGCCTGAGTGAGCCAGAGCCCCCGAATCAGCTGCTCCTTTAACCCCGTCCTGTCTGGGTGGGGGAACAGACGCCCTCAGGCGACCTACAAGCAGAGGCAGGTCCAAATCCAAAGCTGAACCCTGGGAGCTGTGCGAACAAAGAAGAGAAAGGGAAATCTCTCCCGGCAGTCTCAGGAGCAGCGGATTAAATCTCAATCATCTTTATGTGCCCTGCATCTGTGGAATACCTGAATAGACAACAAATCATTCCAAAATTGAGGCGGTGGACTTTGGGAGCAACTGTAGACTTGGGTCTGGTTTTATGTTTATATTAGTTTAGTATTTAGAGCTTATTATCACTGGTAGATTTTTTTATCGATTTGGTTGCTCTCTTTTTTTTAAAGATATATATATATTTTTCTTTTTCTCTTTTTGTGAGTGTGTATGTGTATGCTTCTTTGTGTGATTTTGTCTGTATAGCTTTGCTTTTACCATTTGTCCTACGGTTCTGTCTAGTATAGTTTTGAGCACTTGTTATAATTGGGGGATTTGTGTTTTGGTTTGGTTGCTCTCTTCTTTCTTTCCCCTTTTAAAAAATTACTTATTTTAATAACTTACTTTCTTTTCTTTCTTTCTTTTTTTTTTTTCTCCCTTTTCTTCTGAGCTGTGTGGCTGACAGGGTCTTGGTGCTCCAGCCTGGTGTCAGGCCTGTGCCTCTGACGTGGGAGAGCCGAGTTCAGGACACTGGTCCACCAGAGACGTCCCGGCTCCACATAATATCAAACAGCGAAAGCTCTCCCAGAGATCTCCGTCTCAATGCTAAGACCCAGCTCCACTCAATGACCAGCAATCTCTAGTGCTGGACAGGCCACGCCAAGCAACTAGCAAGACAGGTACACAACCCCACCCATTAGCAGAGAGGCTGCCTAAAATCATAATAAGGTGACAGACGCCCCAAAACACACCACTGGACGCGGTCCTGCCCACCAGAAAGACAAGATCCAGCCTCATCCACCAGAACACAGGCACCAGTCCCCTCCACCAGGAAGCCTACACAACCCCACTGAATCAGCCTTACCCACTGGGGGCAGACCGGGAAGTATGAACCTGCAGCCTGCGAAAAGGAGACCCCCAAAGCAGCAAGTTAAGCAAAAT
The DNA here is from genome assembly GCF_002837175.3 of Physeter macrocephalus. Lineage (NCBI taxonomy): Eukaryota > Metazoa > Chordata > Mammalia > Artiodactyla > Physeteridae > Physeter > Physeter macrocephalus. The sequence goes on along the minus strand of NC_041224.1, from coordinate 8,054,772 downwards.
GAGAAGACAGAGAAACACACAGCAGATGAAGGAGTAAGGTAAAAACCCACCAGACCAAACAAGTGAAGAGGAAATAGGCAGTCTACCTGAAAAAGAATTCAGAGTAATG
>NC_041224.1:7928259-8054651 GCF_002837175.3 Physeter macrocephalus | reverse complement strand
ACTGAGGCAGAAGAACAGATAACTGACCTGGAAGATAAAATAGTGGAAATAACTACCACAGAGCAGAATAAAGAAAAAAAAGAATGAAAAGAAAAGAATTGAGGACAGTCTCAGAGACCTCTGGGACAACATTAAACATACCAACATTCGAATTATAGGGGTCCCAGAAGAAGAAGAGAAAAAGAAAGGGATGTCCAAGAAAATACTTGATTATACTTGAAAACTTCCCTCAAGTCCAGGAAGTGCAGAGTCCCATACAGGATAAATCCAAGGAGACACACGCCAAGACACACATTAATTAAACTAGCAAAAATTAAATACAAAGAAAATATATTAAAAGCAGCAAGGGAAAAACAACATACCAGGGAATCCCCATTAGGTTAACAACTGATCTTTCAGCAGAAACGGTGACAGACGCCCCAAAACACACCACTGGACGCGGTCTTGCCCACCAGAAAGACAAGATCCAGCCTCATCCACCAGAACACAGGCACCAGTCCCCTCCACCAGGAAGCCTACACAACCCCACTGAATCAGCCTTACCCACTGGGGGCAGACCGGGAAGTATGAACCTGCAGCCTGTGAAAAGGAGACCCCCAAAGCAGCAAGTTAAGCAAAATGAGAAGACAGAGAAACACACAGCAGATGAAGGAGTAAGGTAAAAACCCACCAGACCAAACAAGTGAAGAGGAAATAGGCAGTCTACCTGAAAAAGAATTCAGAGTAATGATAGTAAAGATGATCCAAAATCTTGGAAATAATGGAAATAAAATGGAGGAAATACAAGAAACGTTTAACAGGGACCTAGAAGAAACTCTCTAAAAGGAATCAATAGCAGAATAACTGAGGCAGAAGAACAGATAACTGACCTGGAAGATAAAATAGTGGAAATAGTGGAAATAACTACCACAGAGCAGAATAAAGAAAAAAAAGAATGAAAAGAAAAGAATTGAGGACAGTCTCAGAGACCTCTGGGACAACATTAAACATACCAACATTCGAATTATAGGGGTCCCAGAAGAAGAAGAGAAAAAGAAAGGGATGTCCAAGAAAATACTTGATTATACTTGAAAACTTCCCTCAAGTCCAGGAAGTGCAGAGTCCCATACAGGATAAATCCAAGGAGACACACGCCAAGACACACATTAATTAAACTAGCAAAAATTAAATACAAAGAAAATATATTAAAAGCAGCAAGGGAAAAACAACATACCAGGGAATCCCCATTAGGTTAACAACTGATCTTTCAGCAGAAACTCGGCAAGCCAGAAGGGAGTGTGGCAGGACATATTTAAAGTGATGAAAGGGAAAAACCTACAACCAAGAATACTCCACCCAGCAATGATCTCATTCAGATTCAATGGAGAAATGAAAACCTCTACAGACAAGCAAAAGCTAAGAGAATTCACCACCAAACTAGCTTTACAACAAATGCTACAGGAACTTCTCTAGGCAGGAAACACAAGAGAAGGAAAAGACCTAAGACCCACAATAACAAACCCAAAACAATTACAAAAATGGTAATAGGAACATACATATCTATAACTAGCTTAAATGTAAATGGATTAAATGCTCCAACCAAAAGACACAGACTGGCTGAATGGATACAAAAACAAGACCCGTATACATGCTGTGTACAAGAGACCCACTTCAGACCTAGGGACACATACGAAAGTGAGGGGATGGAAAAAGATATTCCATGCAAATGGAAATCAAAAGAAAGCTGGAGTAGCTGGAGTAGCATTCCCCTATCAAATAGACACAAGAGACAAAGAAGGACATAATGATCAAGGGATCAATCCAAGAAGATATAGCAATCATAAATATTTATGCACCCAACATAGGAGCACCTCAATACATAAGGCAAATGCTAACAACCATAAAGGGGAAATTGACAGTAACAGAATTGTATAGGGGACTTTAACACTCCACTTTCACCAATGGACATATCAACCAAAATGAAAATAAATAAGGAAACACAAGCTTTAAATGATACATTAAACAAGATGGACTTAATTGATATTATAGGACATTCCATCCAAAAACAACAGAATACACATTTTTCTCAAGTGCTCATGGAACATTCTCCAGGATAGATCATATCTTGGGTCACAAATCAAGCCTTGGTAAGTTTAAGAAAACTGAAATTATATCAAGTCTCTTTTATGTCCACAATGCTATGAGACTAGATATCAATTACAGGAAAAAAAACATGGAGGCTAAACAATACACTACTAAATAACCAAGAGATACTGAAGAAATCAAAGAGGAAGTCAAAAAACAGTGAAAACACAACGACTCAAAACCTATGGGATGCAGCAAAAGCAGTTCTAAGAGGGAAGTTTATAGCAATACAATCCTACATCAAGAAACAAGAAACATCTCAAATAAACCTAACCTTACACCTAAAGCAATTAGAGAAAGAAGAACAAAGGGAAGAACTCATAAACATCAGATCAGATATAAATAAAAAAGGGATGAAGGAAACAGTAGCAAAGATCAATAAAATTAAAAGCTGGTTCTTTGAGAAGAAAAACAAAATTGATATACCATTAGCCAGACTCATCAAAAAAAAAAGGGAGAAGACTCAAATCAATAGAATTAGAAATGAAAAAGGAGACAAGTGACACTGCTGAAATACAAAGGATCATGAGAGATTACTACAAGCAACTATAAAATGGACAACCTGGAAGAAATGGACAAATTCTTAGAAAAGCACAACCTTCCCAGACTGAGCCAGGAAGAAATAGAAGATATGAACAGACCAATCACAAGCACTGAAATTGAGACTGTGACTAAAAATCTTGCAACAAACAAAAGCCCAGGACCAGATGGCTTCACAGGCAAATTCTATCAAACATTTAGAGAAAAGCTAACACCTATCCTTGTTAAACTCTTCCGAGGGAGGAACATTCCCAAAACTCATTCTACGAGGCCACCCTCACCCTGATACCAAAACCAGACAAAGATGTCACAAACAAAGAAACTACAGGCAAACACCACTGATGAACACAGGTGCAAAAATCCTCAACAAAATACTAGCAAACAGAATCCAAGAGCACTTTAAAAGGATCATACACCATGATCAGTTGGTGTTTTTCCCAGGAATGCAAGGATTCTTCAATATATGCAAATCAGTCAATGTGATACACCCTATTAACAAACTGAAGGAGAAAAACCATATGATCTCAATAGATGCAGAAAAAGCTTCTGACAAACTTCAACACCCATTTATGATAAAAACCCTCCAGAAAGTAGGCATAGAGGGAACTTACCTCAACATAATGAAGGCCATATATGACAAACCCAAAGCCAGCATTGTTCTCAATGGTGAAAAACTGAAACCATTTCCTCTAAGATCAGGAACAAGACAAGGTTGTCCACTCTCACCACTATTGTTCAGTATAGTTTTGGAAGTTTTAGCCACAGCAATCAGAGAAGAAAAAGAAATAAAAGGAATCCAAATAGGAAAAGAAGAAGTAAAACTGTCAAGATGACATAATACTAGAGAATCCTAAAGATGCTGCCAGAAAACTACTAGATCTAATCAATGAATTTGGTAAAGTAGCAGGATACAAAATTAATGCACAGAAGTCTCTTGCATTCCTTAACACACACTAATGATGAAAAATCTGAAAGAGAAGTTAAGGAAACACTCCCATTTACCATTGCAACAAAAAGAATAAAATACCTAGGAATAAACTTACCTAAGGAGACAAAAAACCTGTATGCAGAAAACTGTTAAGACACTGATGAAAGAAATTAAAGATGATACAAACAGATGGAGAGATATACCATGTTCCTGGATTGGAAGCATCAACACAGTGAAAATGACTCTACTACCCAAAGCAGTCTACAGATTCAATGCAATCCCTATCAAAATACCAGTGGCATTTTTCACAGAACTTCTATGGAAACACAAAAGACCCCGAGTATCCAAAGCAATCTTGAGAAAGAAAATGGAGCTGGAGGAATCAGGCTCCTGGACTTCAGACTTATACTGCAAAGCTACAGTAATCAATCAAGACAGTATGGTACTGGCACAAAAACAGAAATATAGATCAATGGAAAGAAAGAGCAGAGATAAACCCATGCACATATGGTCCCCTTATTTTTCATAAAAGGAGGCAAGAATGGAGAAAAGACAGCCTGTTCAATAAGTGGTGCTGGGGAAACTGGACAGCCACATGTGAAAGAATGAAATTAGAACACTTCCTAACACCATACACAAAAAAAACCTCAAAATGGATTAAAGAATGTAAGGCCAGACACTATAAAACTCTCAGAGGAAAACATAGGCAGAACACCATATGACATAAATCACAGCAAGATCCTTTTTGACACACCTCCTGGAGAAGTGGAAATTAAAACAAAAATAAACAAATGGGACCCAATGAAACTTAAAACTTGCACAGCAAAGGAAAACATAAAACGAAAAGACAACCCTCAGAATGGGAGAAAATATTTGTAAACGAAGCAACTGACAAAACATTAATCTCCAAAATTTACAAGCAGCTCATGCAGCTCAGTTTCATAAAAAACAAACAACCCAATCCAAAAATGGGCAGAAGACCTAAATAGACATTTCTCCAAAGAAGATATACAGATTGCCAACAAACACATGAAAGGATGCTCAACATCACTAATTATTAGAGAAATGCAAATGAAAACTACAATGAGGTTATCACCTCACACCAGTCAGAACAGCCATCATCAAAAAATCTACCAATAATAAATGCTGGAGAGGGTGTGGAGAAAAGGGGACCCTCTTGTACTGTTGGTGGGAATGTGAATTGATAAAGCCACTATGGAGAACATTATGGAGGTTCCTTTGGAGAGGATGAATAGAACTACCGTATGACCCAGCAATCCCACTACTGGGCATATATCCTGAGAAAACCATAATTCAAAAAGAGTCAAATAGAACTACCGTATGACCCAGCAATCCCACTACTGGGCATATATCCTGAGAAAACCATAATTCAAAAAGAGTCATGTACTACCTACAATGTTCATTGCAGCACTATGTACAATAACCAGGACACGGAAGCAACCTAAGTGTCCATCGACAGATGAATGGATAAAGAAGATGTGGCACATATATACAATGGAATATTATTACTCAGCCACAAAAAGAAATGAAATTATTTGTAGTGAGGTGGATGGACCTAGAGTCTGTCAAACAGAGTGAAGTCAGAAAGAGAAAAACAAATACACTATGCTAACACATATAAGGTTCTGAAGATCCTAGGGGCAGGACAGGAATAAAGACTCAGACATAGAGAAGGGACTTGAGGACACACGGAGGGGGAAGGGTAAGCTGGCTGGGACAACGTGAGAGAGTAGCATTGACATATATATACACTACCAAATGTAAAATAGATAGCTAGTGGGAAGCAGCCGCATAGCACAAGGAGATCAGCTTGGTGCTTTGTGACCACCTAGAGGGGTGGGATAGGGAGGGTGGGAGGGAGACGCAAGAGAGAGGAGATATGGGGATGTGTGTATATGTATAGCTGATTCACTTTGTTATAAAGCAGAAACTAACCTACCATTGTAAAGCAATTATACCCCATAATATACAGCAGAAACTAACACACCATTGTAAAGCAATTATACTCCAATAAAGATGTTATAAAAAAAAAATTACCAAAGCTTCCATCAAGACCCTCTGCTACGTACCAGACATTATGCCTCAAAACAACACACTGATCTCCCCCTCTATTTTATAAAGAGAGAACGTGAGGCCCAGAAAAGGCTAAATAACTTCCAAATCACACAGCCAGTAAAGGATGAAGTCAGAAGTCAAACGCGTGCTGTGTGACGTTTTCACTAAAACATATTGCTTCTCTTCATTTGCACGGTTAATTAGAGAAAAATGACACTCTAGTTATAGTCCTCGGAGAGTAAGCAGCACACGGACTATGTTTCTAAGACTCCCTTGCAGGTAGGTGTGGCCCTGTGCCCGAGTTCAGACCAAAAGAGTGCGTACTGTGAGGAGCAGTGGGGGCCAGAGCAGGCCGGGCCCACTGAGACACCCCCTGCACGGCTCTTCACGTTCTTTTTCCTCCTGAAACACACCGACACATTTTCTGTATAGTTTTATCTGGATGACTATTAACGATAGCTTTCAGAAAATAAGGGCATTATGGATGCATTGTAGTTTGCGGAGTGAACTAGATATTTTTTATATATGGAACCATCTAAGCCTGCCAATCCTAAAAATGTAATACTACTTTGGCCAATTAATATTTAACTAAGAGTAGATTTCCATATTTGATGTAATTTCTTTAAAGAAATAAGTTCCTAAGTGACATCTTACTGTAAGTATCATCTTACCTTCATTTTGAATTTCTTACAGAAAAAGACCACCGAAGAAAATTTCATAATAGTCTTGAAATGCTTCATAAACATGTGTCCCCATTATTGAAATTCAAGTCTATGTAAATTAAATGTCTTGCTTAAGGGCAGGCCTGCAAATAATAAGCTCAGCACCTGACACTATACAGCTAAATAACACCGAAATATGTATCAAATATACAAATAAAATCAAACAACCAAGACCCCCATGGTTTATGCTTTTTTTTTTTTATCAGCTCACAAGGCACCTGGAACCAGAGTTTTTTTCTCTTAGTGATGACTCTGGCTTGACCCCCTTCTTTGGGGACTAGACACGAGGACATTTTGGGGGGGGGGAAATCAAGTTATATTTTGTCTAGTATCAATTTCCTATTTGTACAGACAAGTGGGAAATCAACATTTGGGACACTCTCCTTGCCAGACTGTCTGTCTATCCTACTGGTCTCAGCAGCTAACATCAGAGTCCACCGTTACAGGTGTTTGGTCATCAGTACGACAGTCACAGTGTGATTCCACGATTCAAGCTCCTTGTACTCCTGGGTCATAAGTGGTCTGCTTGCATTACATTCTATTTTCTTCTTTACCTTCATGATTAATCCTTCCAATCAGTAAACAGAATACTAATAATTCCATAAAATGACAAGTTTCTCATATTCAAATAGCAAGTTCTTTTCATAAATCAGTATCTATTGAATGTTCATACTCATAAATCAGTATCTATTGAATGTTCTCACACGTATATGAATTTATTCTTTTAGGCCAATTGCATAAAACAATGAAAAAAATCTAATATTTGACATCATAAGTTATAGAATGAACAGGTTTAAAAGTTAGAACTTTTGTTTCTGTTTTAAAAAATACTGGACTATTATTTTTTAAAAACTCACTTTTTAGCAATGAAGACTTGTCATGTAAGGAAAAAAATGTTTCTTTTTAGAATTCCTATAATAAACTTATGGTAGCAATTCAATACTACTAAAAAATCCAACCTATATCTGACCATTTTTTGAACCGTAATTTCTTTATGTATCTGTGACCATGAATATACTTATTTAAAAAACATTTTAAATTTCTGTATCTTAAACTTCCTTTAGTTGGCAGACTGATATAAAACCTGTGAAAAATTTCCTTCATTTGTTCCCCACTGAACCAGAATTTGTGATAAATCCATTTGTTGGAGTAAAGTTTCCCTGTTTATAACTTATGACGTGCAGGACGGTATGTTTAATCTATTAAAACACTAAAAACCTAAGTGCTTCTGAAGATAATCACTTTTTCTATTTAAAGAGATGTTGCTGGTGTGACAGAAAATCTGTGAAATACTGTATTAGCAGTTAAATTATATTATATACCTAAAAGTAATGAATTCCTGAATTAAAAACATATTGAATAATAATTAGACAAAGAAAACAAAAAATTTTACTAATTCAGAACAGTTAAGCCCTCAATTTTTATGGGATTTTACTGCATTGATTTGTACCAATGGACTTTACAAAGTTTAATCTTATTTGATCTATGCAATGGAACGTTTCTTTAGTTTTCATTATTTTCTTTCACTGATACTTTCTGATTCCTCTTTGTTACATAAGAATTTTACATAGTTATACACATCTGCATTGTTTCCCCAGCACACTGCATGTTCTATTTCCCTTTCATATTTATTGTAAGCTACTGCTTCAGGTGAAATGTTAACACATTTTCTTTTCTTTTTTTTTTTTTTTTTTTGTGGTACGCGGGCCTCTCACTGGGATCCTCCCAGACCGGGGCACGAACCCGTGTCCCCTGCATCGGCAGGCGGACTCTCAACCACTGCGCCACCAGGGAAGCCCAACACATTTTCTTTATGAGGAAAAAAAAACAACCAAGAAACAAAAGTAGAAAACTAAGGCCCTACAGGATTATAATGCCAATAACTAAGGACTCTGCAAATATGCAAACAGATCAACAGAATGCATATCATTAAGCTGAAGTGCAGTGTCCTCAGGGGTAATTACTTACAGTTTTCAGAAACGTGTCCTTTTGCCACACTGCAGGAAACAATTCCTAGAGTACCCTACTCCTTTTTCCTTTGTCACCAAATTAGTTACAGAAATCCTATCTATTCTGGAGTGAAACTTCTCTTTCTGCTCTTTTGCATAGCTGATTCCTGATTTAAGGAAGGTACAGTTGACTCTTCACAATGGAATCTGTTTTGTTTTCTGTACCATCCTTCTCGATTTCCTTCAAAAATTTAAAAGTTGATTGATACAACACCATTTACACTAGCACCAAAAATACTTAGGCATAAATCTAACAAATTATGTATAAGATTTATTTGAGGAAAACTACAAAAGTCTGATGAACAAAATCAAAGAACTAAATGGAGAGAGATTCCATGTTCATGGATACTCAATATTGACTCAATATTGTCAAGATGTCAGTTCTCCCCAGCTAGATATACAAAGTCAGTGTAATCCCAATCAAGTTATTTTATGGATAATGACAGACATTCTAAATTTATACGGAGAGGCAAGAGACCCAGAAGAGGCAACATAACATTGAAGGTGAAGAATAACGTTGGGAGACCAACGCTATCTGACTTCAAGGCTTACTATATAGGTATAATAATCAAGAAAGTGCGGTGTTGGCGAGAGAACAGACAAATGGATCAGTGGAACAGAATAGACAGCCCAAAGAGCAAAGGCAACTGGACATCCACATACAAAAAAAAAAAAAAAAAAAAACCTGTCAACACAGACCTTATACCCTTTACAAAACTCAAAATGGATCACAGATGACAACAGAGGAAAACCTATGTGACCTTGGGTATGGTAATGCCAGTTTAGATACCAAAGGCATGAGCCATGAAAGAGATACTTGATAAGCTGGATTTCATTAAATAAAAAAGTTCTGTTCCATGGTAGACAATAACAAGAGAACTAGAAGATAAGCCATGGACTGGGAAAACTATTTGCAAATGACACATCTGAAAAAGGACTGGTATCCAAAATATACAGAGAATTATTAAAACTCAATGCTAAGAAATCAAATAACTTAATTAAAAAAATGGGCCAAATCATAGCCTCCTTCCTCCTCCAACTTCATGACGGAGAATCAGGAAATCACCACTGGAACTACTGAGTTCAAGAATACATACCTGAGATTAAAGTAAACCTGGAGGACAAGATGGTGGAGTAGAAGAACCTGAGCTCACCTCCTCTCACGAAGACAGCAAAATCACAACTAACTGCTGAACAACCATCAATAGAAAAGGGCTGGAACCTACCAAAAAAGATAATTCTACTTCCAAAGACAAAGCCACAACGAGATGGTAGAAGGGGCACATTCGCAATACAATCAAATCCCATACTAATTATTTTCTAGTTTGACCCACAAACTAGAAAATAATTATATCACAGAGGTTCTCTCACAGGAGTGAGAGTTCTGAGCCCCACGTCAGGCTCCCCAGTCTGGAGGTCTTGCATTGGTAGGAGAAGCCCCCAGAGCAGTTGGCTTTTAAGGCCAGTGGGGCTTGACTGCAGGAACTCCACAGGACTGGGGGAAACAGAAGCACCACTCTTGGAGGGCACAAATAAGGTCTTGTGTGAGCTGGGACATGGGAAAGAGCAGTGACTTCATAGGACCCTGGGTGAGACCTACCTGCTGGTCTTGGAGGGGTCTGCTAGGGAGGTGAGGGGTGGCTGTGGCTCACTGTGGGTAAAAGGACACTGGTGGCAGAGGTACTGGGGGGTACTCATTGGCATGAGCTGTCCTGGGGGCCACCATTTTGACACCAAGACCTGGCCCCACCCAACAGCCCTTAGGTTCCAGTGCTGGCACGCCTTAGGCCAGACAACCCGCAGGGCGGGAACACAGCCCCACCCATCAGCAGACAGGCTGCCTAAAGTCATCCTGAGCCACAGCCACCTCTAAACACACTCCTTGACACGGCCCTGCCCACCAGAGGGACAAGACCCAGCTTCACCCACCGGTGGGCAGGCACCAGTCCCTCCCACCAGGAAGCCTGCACAAGCCCCATGACCAGCCTCACTCACCTGGGGGCAGACACCAGAACCAAGAGGAACTACAATCCTGCAGTCTGTGGGACCTCAAACACAGAAAGTGAGACAAAATGAGATGGCAGAGGAATATGTTCCAGGTGAAGGAACAGTATAAAACCCCAAAAGAATAATTACATGAAGTGATAGACAATCTACCTGAAAATGAATTCACAGTAATGATAGTAAAGATGATCCAAGATCTTGGAAAAAGAATGGAGGCACAGACCAAGAAGATACAAGAAATGTTTAACAAAGAGCTAGAAGATTTAAAAAACAAACAGAGTTGAACAATACAATAACTGAAATGACAAATACACCAGAAAGAATCAATAGCAGAATAAATGATGCAGAAGGATGGATAAGTGAGCTGAAGACAGAATGGTGGAAATCACTGCTGTAGAACAGAATAAAGAAAAACGAATGAAAAGAAATGAAGACAGCCTAAGAGACCTCTGGGACAACATTAAACGCACCAACATTTGAATTATAGGGGTCCTAGAAGGAGAAGAGAGAGACAAAGGGCCTGAGAAAGTATTTGAAGAGGTAATAGCTGAAAACTTCCTTAACATGGGAAAGGAAACAGTCACCTAAGTCCAGGAAGTGCAGAGAGTCCCATAAAGGATAAAGCCAAGGAGGGATATGCAGAGACATATTAATCAACTTGACAAAAAGATAAAGAGAAAATATCAAAAGCAACAAGGGAAAAGCAACAAATAACATACAAGGGAATCCCCATAAGGTTATCAGCTGGTATTTCAGCAGAAACTCTGCAGGCCAGAATGGAGTGGCAGGATATATTTAAGTGGTGGAAGAATTAAAACTACAACCAAGAATACTCAGCAAGGCTCTTGTTCAGATTCGATGGAGAAATCAAAAGCTTTACAGACAAGCAAAAGCTAACAGAATATGGCACCACCAAACCAGCTTTACAACAAATGCTAAAGAAACTACTCTAGAACAAGAAAATTATGAATGTGAAAGCTGACTGGTCAAAGCAAACATACAGTAAAAGGTAGGAAATCATCCACTCACAAACATGCTATCAAAACCAGCAATCATGAGAAGAGGAGAGTACAATGCAGGATATTGGAAATGCATTTGAAATTAAGAGACCAGCAACTTAAAACTAGAAGGAGAAGAGAGAGACAAAGGGCCTGAGAAAGTATTTGAAGAGGTAATAGCTGAAAACTTCCTTAACATGGGAAAGGAAACAGTCACCTAAGTCCAGGAAGTGCAGAGAGTCCCATAAAGGATAAAGCCAAGGAGGGATATGCAGAGACATATTAATCAACTTGACAAAAAGATAAAGAGAAAATATCAAAAGCAACAAGGGAAAAGCAACAAATAACATACAAGGGAATCCCCATAAGGTTATCAGCTGGTATTTCAGCAGAAACTCTGCAGGCCAGAATGGAGTGGCAGGATATATTTAAGTGGTGGAAGAATTAAAACTACAACCAAGAATACTCAGCAAGGCTCTTGTTCAGATTCGATGGAGAAATCAAAAGCTTTACAGACAAGCAAAAGCTAACAGAATATGGCACCACCAAACCAGCTTTACAACAAATGCTAAAGAAACACAAGAGAAAGAAAAGTAACAGAATATGGCACCACCAAACCAGCTTTACAACAAATGCTAAAGAAACTACTCTAGAACAAGAAAATTATGAATGTGAAAGCTGACTGGTCAAAGCAAACATACAGTAAAAGGTAGGAAATCATCCACTCACAAACATGCTATCAAAACCAGCAATCATGAGAAGAGGAGAGTACAATGCAGGATATTGGAAATGCATTTGAAATTAAGAGACCAGCAACTTAAAACAATCTTGTATATACATATATAGACTGCTGTATCAAAACCTCATGGTACCGCAAACCAAGAATCTACTTATAGATACACACACAGAAAAGAAAAAGGAATCCAAACACAACACTAAACATAGTCATCAAATCACAAGAGGACAAAAGAGGGAGGGAAGAAAAAAGACCTACAAAAATAACCCACCCAACAAACAGCTCATGCAGCTCAATATCAAAAAAATAAACAACTCAATCAAAAAATGGGTGGAAGATCTAAATAGACATTTCTCCAAAGAAGACATAAAGATGGCTAAAAAGCACATATTATTAGAGAAATGCAAATCAGAACTACAATGAGGTCTCACTTCACACCAGTCAGAATGGCTGTCGTCAAAAAATCTGCAAACAATAAATGCCCAAATCTACAAAAACAACCGCCCCCCCAAATTAACAAAACAGGAATAAAAACATACATATCAGTAACTACCTTAAATGTAAATGGATTAAAATGCTCCAACCAAAAGACTGGCTGAACGGATACAAAGACAAGACCCATATATACGCTGTCTACAAAAGACCCACTTCAGACCTAGGGACACATACAGACTGAAAGTGAGGAGATGGAAAAAGGTATTCTATGCAAACGTAAATCAAAAGAAAGCTGGAGTAGCAGTACTCATATCATATCAAATAGACTTTAAAATGACGACTGTTACAAGAGACAAAGAAGGACACTACATAATGATCAAGGGATCAATCCAAGAAGAAGATATAACAATTGTAAATATTTATGTACCCAGCATAGGAGCACCTCAATATACAAGGCAAATGCTAACAGCCATAAAAGGAGAAATCAACAGTAACACAATAATAATGGGGGATTTTAACATCCCACTTACATCAATGGACAGATCATCAAGACAGAAAATCTATAAAGGAAACACAGGTCTTAAATGACACATTAGAGCAGATGGACTTGATTGATACTCATATAGCATTCTGTCCAAAAACGGCAGAATACACATTCTTTTCAAGTGCACATGGAACATTCTCCAGGATAGATCACATTCTGGGCCATAAAGCAACCCTTGATAAATTTAAGAAAACTGAAATCTTATCAAGCATATTTTCTGACCACAACGCTAGGAGGTTAGAAATCAACTACAAAAAAAAAAAAAAAAAAAAAACTAAAAAAACCAAACATGTGGAGGCTAAACAATACACTACTAAACAACCGATGAGTCACTAAAGAAAGCAAAGAGAACATAAAAAAAATACCTAGAGACAAATGACAGTCAAAACATGATGATCTAAAACCTATGGGGTGCAGCAAAAGCAGTTCTAAAGAGAGAAGTTTATAGCAATACAGTCTCATCTCAGGAAACAAGAAAAATCCCAAATAAACAACCTAAGAACAAACAAAACCCAAAGTTAGCAGGAGGAAAGAAATCATAAAAGATCAGAGCAGAAATAAATGAAATAGAGATGAAGAAAACATTAGAAAAGATCAATGAAACTAAAAGCTGGCTCTTTGACAAGATAAACAAAATAGATAAACCTTTAGACAGACTCATTGAGAAAAAAAGGGAGAGGGCTCAAATCAATAAAATTAGAAATGAAAAAGGAGAAGTTACAATGGACACCACAGAAATACAGAGGATCTTAAGAGACTACTACAAGCAACTATATGCCAATATAATGGACAACCTAGAAGAAATGGACAAATTCTTAGAAAGGTACAATCTCCCAAAAATGAACAAGGAAGAAATTGAAAATATGAACAATAATCACAAGCACTGAAACTGAAACTGTGATTAAAAAATTCCCAATAAACAAAAGTCCAGGACCAGACAGCTTCACAGGGGAATTCTATCAAACATTTAGAGAAGAGTTAACACCTGTCCTTCTGAAACTATTTCAAAAAATTGCAGACGAAGGAACACTCCAAAATTCATTCTATGAGGTCAACATCACCGTGATACCAAAACCAGACAAAGATACCACAAGAAAAGAAAATTACAGGCCAAACTCATGAACATAGATGCAAAAATCCTCAACAAAATACTGGCAAACAGAATCCAACAATACATTAAAAGGATCATGCACCATGATCAAGTGGGATTTATCCCAGGGATGCAAGGAGTTTTCAGCACCCACAATCATTCAGTGTGATACACCACATTAACAAATTGAAGGAAAAAAACCATACGATCATCTCAAAAGAAAAATATTTTGACAAAATTTCAACACCCATTTAAGATAAAAACTCTCCAGAAAGTGGGCATAGAGGGAACCTACCTCAACATAATAAAGGCCATATATGACAAACCAACAGCTAACATTATACTCAGTGGTGAAAAGCGGAAAGCATTTCTTCTAAGATCAGGAACAAGACAAGGATGTCCACTCTCACCACTTCTATTCAACATAGTTTTGGAAGTCTTAGCCATAGCAATCAGAGAAGAAAAAAAATAGCAGGAATCCAAGTTAAAAGGAAGAAGTAAAACTGTCGCTGTTTGCAGATGACATGATACTATACATAAAAAATCCTAAAGATGCTACCAGTAAACTACTGGAGCTTGTCAATGGATTCAGTAAAGTTGCAGGACACAAAATTAATACAGAGAAATCTGTTGCATTCCTATACACTAACAATGAAAGATCAGAAAGAGAAATTAAGGAAACAATACCATTTATCAAGTGCATGAAAAAAGAATAAAATACCTAGGAATAAACCTACCCACGGAGGCAAAAGACCTGTATGCAGAAAACTGTAAGATGCTGATGAAAGAAATTGAAGATGACTCAGATGGAAAGAGATACCATATTCTTGGATTGGAAGAATCAATATTGTCAAAATGACTATACTATACCCAAGGCAATCTACAGATTCCATGCAATCCCGATCAAATAACTAATGGCATTTTCTGCAGATCTAGAACAAAAACCTTAAAATCTGTATGGAAACACAGAAGACCCTGAATAACCAAAGCAATCTTGGGAAAGCAAAACAGAACTGCTGGAGGAATCAGGCTGACTGACTTCAGACTATACTATAAAGCTACAGTCATCAAAACAGTATGGTGCTGGCACAAAGACAGACATACAGATCAATGGAACAGGATAGAAAGCCCAGAAATAAACCCACACACCTATGGTCAATTAATCTATGACAAAGGAGGCAAGAATATACAATGGAGAAAAGACAGTCTCTTTAATAAATGGTGCTGGGAAAAGTGGAGAGCTACATGTAAAAGCATGAAATTAGAACATTCTCTAACACAAAAATAAACTCCAAATTGATTCAAGACCTAAATGTAAGGCTGGATACTACAAATCTCTTAGAGGAAAACATAGGTAGAACATTGTTTGACATAAATTGCAGTAATACCTTTTTGGATCCATCTCCTAGAGTAACAAAAATAAAAACAAAAATAAATGGGACCTGATTAAACTTAAAAGCTTTTGCACAGCAAAGGAAACCATAAACAAAAAATGAAGACAACCACAGAATGGGAGAAAATATTTGCAAATGAAGCTAACGACAAGGGTTTAATCTCCAAAACATACAAAGCTCATGCAGCTCAATATCAAAAAAACAAACAACCCAATCAAAAAAATGGGCAGTAGGTCTAAATATACATTTCTCCAAAGACAACATACAGATGGCCAAAAGCACATGGAAAGATGCTCCACATCACTAATTATTAGACAAATGAGAATCAAAACTACAGTGAGGTATCACCGGTCAGAATGGCCATCATCAAAAAATCTACAAACAATAAATGCTGGAGAGGATGTGGAGAAAAGGGAACCCCCTTGCACTGTTGGTGGGAATGTAAACTGATACAGCCACTATGGAGAACAGTATGGAGGTTCCATAAAAACTAAAAATAGAGCTATCATATGATTCAGCGAGCCATCTCCTGGGCATATATCCAGAGAAAATCATACTTCAAAAAGGTACATGCACCCCAATGTTCACTGCAGCACTATTTACAAGAGCCAGGACATGGAAGCAACCTAAGTGTCCATCGACAGAGGAATGGATAAAGATGATGTGGTGTGTGTGTGTATATATATATATATATATATATATACACACACACACACAATGGAATATTACTCAGCCATAAAAAAGAATGCAGTAATGCCATTTGTGGCAACATGGATGGATCTAGAGATTATCATACTAAATAAGTTAGAGAAAGATATCAAAGGATATCATTTATATGTGTAATCTAAAAAATAGTACAAATGAACTTATTTACAAAACAGAAACAGACTCACAGACTTTGAAAACAAACTTACGGTTACCAAAGGGGAAAGGCAGGGGTGGGATAAATCAGAAGACTGGGATTCACATGTGCACACTACTATATATAAAATAGACAACCAACAAGGATCTACTGCATAGCACAGCAGACTCTACTCAATACTCTGCAATGACCTATATGGGAAAAGAATCTGAAAAAGAATAGATATGTATATGTATAACTAAATAACTCTGCCGTACACCTGAAGCTAACACAACATTGTAAATCAACTAACTCCAATATAAAATTAAAAAATTTTAAAAATGGGCCAAGGACTTGGTCACCTCATCAAAGAAGATACACAGATGACAAATAAGTGTGAAAAGATGCTGCACATAATATTTCATTAGGGAAATACAAATTAAAACAGCAAGATACCACTACACACTATTAGAATGGCCAAAATCGGGAACACTGAGAACAGGAAATATTGGCCATGATGTGGAGCAACAGGAACGCTCTTTCATGCTGGTGGAATGAAAAATGGTGCAGCCACTCTGGATGATAGTTTGGCAGTTTCCTCTAAAACTAAACATACTCTTATCATATAATCCAGCAATTGTGCACCTTGGTATTTACCCAAAGGAGCTGAAAACTTATTTCCAGACCAAAATCTGTGCATGAATGTTTATAGCAGCTTTATTCATAATTGCCAAAACTTGGAAGCAACTAAGGTGTCCTTCAGTAGGTGAATGGATAAATAAAATGCAGTACATCCAGACTATGGAATATCATTCATTCAACATTTGTAAGAAATGACTTATCAATCCATGAAAAGACATAGAGGAAAGTTAAATGCATAACTAAGTGAAAGAAGCCAATTTGAAAAGGCTATATGACTATATACTATATGACTCCAACTATAAGACATTCTGGATAAGGCAAAACTATGGAGACATAAAAACATCAGTGGTTGCCAGGGCAAGGAGGAGGCGAGGATGAATAGGCAGAGCACAGAGGACTTTTAGGGCAGTGAAAATACTGTGTATGATATTATAATGATGGATACATGTCATTGTACATTTGTCCAAACCCACAGAATGTACACCACCAAGAGTGAACCCTAATGCAAATTAGGGTCTTTGAGTGATTATGATGTGTCAATGTAGGTTCATCCTTGGTTAAAAAAAAAAAAGTACCGCCCTGGTGAGTGATGTTGATAATGGGGAGGCTACCCATGTGTGGGGCAGGGGAATATGGGAAATCTCTGCACCTCTGTACAATTCTGTTCTAAATGTAAAACTGCTCTAAAAAGTCGTCTAAAAAGTTGATTATTGGGCTATTAAGCTAAATCTATCCATTAAACTGGGAACCCTGGAAAAACCAAACCAGATTTAGGATCTTAATACTTCAAATATCCTCAAACATTCCAAGCATCTTCCTAGTTCTTGGTACAGATACTGTGTAAAATTTCTTACAGGAACGTTTTCATCTGTTTCTAGTGCACGGAAGGCAGAATGACAGAATATTTCTTTTCAGGAGAGTATGAATGCATTATTATTGTATTTTACCACTCTTTATATACTGGCTGTTCATATCAGAGAGGACCAAAGTAGATACAGGAAAACCATCTGTCTCCAAATTAGTATGTTTTCAATCAGACAACCATGCTTTTCTTGCCAGAACAGTGGAGAATAATCAAAGGGCAGTAAGGGTCATCCTAGTTCCCATTTCTACTACTTGCTACCATGTAAGTGAATGGAAATCAATGTCCAGGCACTGCCCTAAGCATTTCACATGTGGTGGCATCACACTATACACATGCGAGGCCACTGATATAATGCTATACTGTTACCATGGACAATGTTCCACTGATTAAAGAGATCACTCTCTACAGCCACCTGCAATAAGTTTTGGTTTTCAAAAATGTTCCCTCTAGTAGAGTGGGTTCCCACATAGAGTAATGGAAGCAATAATCCTTTGGAGATGAGAACAAAGCGGCCGTGAAGCTCGTTACCGTTTTCATCGTGCCCGCTGGCCTCTGGTGTGCCCTGCCTCTGGTCCTCCTCGGGCGCCTCAGGGTAGATGACCGCGGTGTCTTGTTGCTGCAGGAACTCTTCAACGTTAGGATCATGGTTTTGTTCATTTTCTGCATCTGAGTCGCATTCATCATCTTTTACTAAAAGAAATGCATACTCTATAAAAACCAATTTCACCACCAAGTTGTTACATAGTTTTCCTAAATAAGAAATTGTTTATCTTGAGAGAATAAATGATTGTTCTTGAATTTGCAGGAAATATTTACAGAACATTAAAAATTTACTCGTTCTGTTATAATCTATTAAGAAGTCCATTTTCATAAGTTTAAGATGTTATAGAAGTCTTGGCATTGTCACAATATCCCTTTTAAGCTTTAGGGTTGTACTTCTATTCCATTTTACCGATGAACAAGACACAGAGAAGGTTGGCTGAATCCTTAGTTTCTGAATCAATGATAAAGCAAGGAAAACAGGAAAAGAGAAAAATGTAGTTCTCGAACCTCAGTCCTTCCTAGCAACCTACTGTTCATATTTAGTTGGAGTTGTGCTTGAAATCTGAACCATTCTCTGAATAACAAACTGCTCTGAAGTTCAGTTCAGTTATGTGATTTCTCAGAAAATAGCTTTAATAGTTCCCTACAGTTGGAAAGACTTCTAATAAGAGTCAAAGAGTATCAAATTGATAAAACTGCTTCCTATCTACCCTAGTATTCAGATACAGGCAGGGCTATTCTTTCTGTGTTTCTTCCTCAGTAAATGTGTAACCGTGGGGTGAAGGAGAGGCATTTTCCCTGTGTCAGAAGGTTCCGAGCACAACAGCACGTCTTCACTTGGAGAAGGCAGCCCAGAGCGTTGCCGCGTTTGCAGAACGGGACTGGTCTCCTGGGGTTCCCGTCCTTTTCCTCCCAGAGGAGGGTCTGCTCCACGCTGCTGCTAACTGTCCTGGGTCAGGGTGGCCCCCGGGTGTCTCATGGCTGTGACCTCTTCACACACTTCAGACTGAACTCAGTTCTAAATTTATAAAGCAGCAGACTGAACTGGTGCTTAAAATGGTGGGACTTCCCTGGTGGTGCAGGGGACACGGGTTCGAGCCCTGGTCCGGGAAGATCCCACATGCCACGGAGCAACTGAGCCCGCGCGCCACAACTACGGAGCCTGCGCTCTACTGAGCCCGCGAGCCACAACTACCGAGCCCGCGAGCCGCAACTACTGAGCCCGCCCGCGCGCCACAACTACTGAGCCCGTGCTCCACAACAAGAGAAGCCCACGCACCGCAACGAAGAGTAGCCCCCACTCGCCTCAACTAGAGAAAGCCCGTGCGCAGCAACGAAGACACAGCACAGCCAAAAATAAATTAATTAATTAATGAAAAAAAATTAAAATAGTGATGTAAGGGCATCCTTTTGTTCGACAGTTACCAAAGCAATCTTGCACAGGAGTAGTAACCCAACTCCTCATGGTGGCTGCTATTTACAAACTTAGAGCCGATGACACAGTAATTATGATGATTAGTCATTTTTTCCTCCTCTTAAATGCAGCCAATAGCTATCAATTATTTAGTTTCTGCTATAGACAGCTGACCCCTGAACAACATGGGTTTGAGCTGTGTGGGTCCGCTTATACTCAGATTTTTTCAATAGTAAATACTATAGTACTACATGACTGTGGTTGGTTGAATCCATGGATGTGGAACAGTGGACACAGAGGAACCTCGTGTTGGAAGGGCTGGCTGTAAATTACACACAGATTTACCACTGCGGGGAGGGTCAGGTGCCTCTAATGCCTGTGTTGTTCAATGGTAACGGTAACTGTACTGAGAACTGTAGTTTTTAGTTGACGCCTGTAGTCACCAAACCAGGGTTACTAGATCAGGGGCGGGGGGAGGAGGAAAAGGCTCTTTTAAAGGGAAGCCAGTACTGTTGGTTTACACAGAATCTACTTCCAGATCCTCAGCTTCTATGCACGGTCCTTGCTAGAATCCTGAAGGTTCTTCTTTCTACCCCTGCTTTTCACAGTCCTTTGCTCTAACTTCACAGAGGCAGATCCCTCCCCCTCCAACCCCTTACGTTAATACAGTGCATTGCCTCGGACGGAGTGTAAAAAACCTCCAGGTTGCTGAAGGAAAACGATTAAAAATACCGATTGGGGAAAACCTTCTTTGTTGATCAATCAGGGCAACATAAGAGCGCTCTAGGCGTCCAGCCTTTCCTGTTTACATGGATTTCTATCACGGGTAAAGTACGGTGACTGAAATGGGGATTATTTTGGCCCTAGTTACAAAGCTCTGAACTCAGCTATATAATATATCCAGAGGGAGTGAGAGTAATTTTCCTTTAATGATCTCACCTGTTTCATTCCCTATTATTAAAAAATTCACTGCTCTTCAGGAGGCTGGTGAGAGCAAAGAGTATTCTCGAAAACCCTTCCTAGGATCTGTCATTAGCTAGAACAATAAGCACTTCTGAATAACTAAAGCAGTACAAGTCGGTGTTATTAGGTCTTTTCAATGTAACTTCAAATTTTCAAGTTAAACTAGATTAAACTCATGAATGAAATTTATATTTTATGTGATTTCCTATACAGAAATATAGATTTGACAAGTTACCTAAGAATATCTTTATCAGATTATATTAAAAAATATTTATTTCAGTTAGTCTCCACTTTTAAAATGTTTGTATTTTCTACAGCCTAGTAACTATATATACGCTAGATGATGGTATGATGAGGTTTTAAATAGTATATGATTTTCAGAATTATATACGTAATCTGTATTTTATACACAAACCTTGCATCTTCAATAAGTTATAAGTTTATCTATACACTGGTTGTAAAGGTACCCATTTGGAGACCAAGATTTTTATAAAGCATAACGATTAGATTAGATCTAAATAATGTTAATCTCATTATTGAATAATCTATTTTAAAGATGTATTTATTTATACTTTATATATTCCTCATTATTTGTAACATATCTTTTTCATAGAAAATATTTTATAAAATCCCTCAAAATGTGTATCGACACATTTATTTTAATTAGAAAAATGAAGACACCCTTTTTTTTTCTGACAGCAAGTCTGATTCGGCTGATTGGTCTAACAGTGATAACTGGTTTTACTAGTAAGGTTATTAGGTACAAATTTTCCAGAAATTGAATGAACTAAGTTTATAGCTCTAAGGTATTGATCAAAATACAGTTAATTCACATGTTAAGATAAAAGGATTTTAATTTTAAAACGTACTGACAGAAGGTACTAATATTAGCAATATTTCAATATGTCCAACCATTTCTGAATATATTAAACAAGGTGCCTCAAAGTGAGGGGAAAAAAGTAACAAAAGCCAAAACAGATATCACTAGTCCTTTGATAAGTAAGTATTGGTAAAGCCTTTTGGCATATGTCCCAGGAAGTGAGGGAGTGAATGATTCTGGTGACTGGGAAACAAATCCTTTAGCAAATTAGGTGGCTTTCCATTTTTGCTGTCAACAAAACTGAAGGAGCATTTAATAGAACTGTCAGTTGACAAGACATTAAAATATTTTTATTAATAGATAACCATAATTCTTTGCAAATGATTCTGAATATGTAAAGAATCGAATAAATCATTTATAACAAAAATGTATTTCACCTTTTTATTTATGAGAATAAGGTTATCTCAGTGCTAAAGAAAAAAAGGAAACAGAATTAATGCTGAACACTTTTTCTTCTAGAATAAGCAACATTAAACTACTGATATATGGGCTAATTGAAGAATACTTCAGCTCCTTTAATCTCATTTCCAGTAACATTTTTCTTTAATAAGTAGTTGACCCTTGAACAACACAGGTTTGAACTGCACAGGTCCACTTATACTGGGTTTTTTCAATACAGTAAATACTATAGTTCTACACCATCCATGGTTGGTGGCGGCCACGGATATGGAACCACGGACAGGGAGGGGTCCTGTGCACGGAGGGGCTGCATACACGGGAGCACTGACTCTCAGTGATGTGTGGACTCTGGGCAGAGGGTCGGCGGCCCAGTCCCCATGTTGTTCAAGGGTCAACCGTATTTATTACAATTTGTCATGTACGTTGTGATCAACTATGTAGGACTAATAATCGTAGGATAAATCAATCCATAATTTTTTTTTAATCTTAAGAGCCATATGGTTCCTGGGAACTTAAGAGAAACTTAGATTTCAATTTCTACACGTGTTTTTCTTGCAAAGAAATGAGAGTTGATCAAAAAATATCTTCGAACAGGAAATATACACTATGTTAGCATCAAATTCTATGGGCTGTGTAGAATGGAAATATGAGTTCAAGGGGTAAACATTACGATATAACATTTCTGACTCTTAAAGAA
The DNA here is from genome assembly GCF_002837175.3 of Physeter macrocephalus. Classification (NCBI taxonomy): domain Eukaryota; kingdom Metazoa; phylum Chordata; class Mammalia; order Artiodactyla; family Physeteridae; genus Physeter; species Physeter macrocephalus. The sequence goes on along the minus strand of NC_041224.1, from coordinate 8,031,807 downwards.
GAGCTTATTCATATTTAAAAAATGAATGGTATTAAATTTCTATGTATTTCAAATATAAGAGTGATGTTAGAAATGTCATTTTTAATATGCCAGAGATTATGCTGTAAGTACAGTTGACCCTTGAACAACTCGGGGCAGGTTACCGGTGCCGACCCTCCATGCAGTGCAAAGTCCATGTGTAAACTTAGAGTCGGCCCTCTGCATACATGGGTCTGCATCCTCGGACTCAGCCAACGCCAGACTGTGCGGCACTGCAGTATTTACTATCGGAAAAAATCGGCATATAAGTGGACCTGCACTGTTCAAACCCGTGTTGTTCAAGGGTCAACTGTACTTACACTTAAAATGAAGAATTTTATATGTCCATCAGAAACTTGGGAGTAATACATGATCATTTGTATAATATAACATCTGTAGAATAATAGCAGTACCTCTTAGGGTAGTTGTGAGAATTAAATGAATTACTACAGTATGTGCTTAGTATTGTACCAGGCACGCAGTAAGTGCTATATAATTGTTATCTATTTTCCTCAAAGCAGTCCTGGCAAGGTGAACATTAAATGGGAGCAGATGATTCAGTATTAGGGGTCTGCTTTCAAATTCTGGCCTCTTTCCAACTAAAGTACACTGTCTCCACGAACCTGCATTTACCAAGCCAATTTCAAGCTAAGACCAGACATTCCACAGTTTTACCCATACAATTTAAAGTGTTGGGAAGTGCATGTTGTGAAAAGGTCGATTATAAAGCAAAATTCCTCGTCCTAAGACTGATAAACTTATGTGTTTAAACATTAAAGAGATGAGCAAACACAGAGAAACACATAATGATAATTTGGTTTTCTTTCAGGTGTGACAAAACTCAGAGCTAATTGTCAAAGTATAGAACTATAGGACTATAATCATTTGACAAAGTGCAGAATTACAGGGTTATCATCGCAAATTAGAGAAAGCACAGAGACAGAGACAAATGTTTAGTGTAAAGACTAAATAACATTTTTAACGTGGCCATCAGTATTTCACTCCCATCAGAATAAAGTATCCTATCTTTATCCTCCAATTTTAAAACTCTGCACAAGTATCAGCTATATAAACAAAAAAGGGATGCTTAGAAGAACAAAGGATGTTTTGGGCGCATTTTTCACTCTCTGAATACTAAGCTGAGACCATAGTTCTCTTCACTTCGTGAATTGCAGAAGGAAGTCAGCTATAGAAAGAAGCTGACAAAGTTCTAAACTAATGATGGTGACCTTTGTGCCAGGTTTTTGTTGACTCTGTCAGCACATTATTCCCTAGAAGTCAAGGAAGTAACAAAAGCAAAGGCGAAACATAATTTTAAAGTTTAACTGCTCAAAAGTCTCAAACGTCTAATTTCCATCCTTTGCTGAAAACTGCACTTATCGGGGTTTCACTAAATGTCTGTCTACTCCTAACTCCCCATGTTCCAAAGAAATAATGCACAGGACTCATCGTCTTGTGGCAGAGGGTCCTGTGTTTCAGTGGCAGCTCTGGCTGATACACAGTGACTGTATCTTCCAGATGTGACTGTTTTGGCGGGTGGGGAGAGGGAAGTTATGTATTACTCAGTACTTCTAACTGAAAGAATTCATTCATTTTCGTAGTGAAGAGCAAACTGTGAGGTAAAATACTGTAAACCTGGAACTGTAAATGTCTTTTTTGCTGGCATTTTGCCTAAAAGGGCAAACGATCTTTTACAGAATAACTTATATTACTCTGGTAATGTAAGTCACCAAATTTTAACATCAAATAAAAGAGTAATGAACAGCATTCTTTTGTGTTCATTAACACTACTTTACTAATAGCAAATACCTCGTTTAAATATTTTATATAATGTGTAAGTGAGCCTGACAAATATTTGATAACAAGCATACCTGAATACATTATTCATGCAAGTTCAACATAACCATATTAAAGGCAGAATACAAAATCTCTGGCTGCAGGCACCATAAATTATCACATATTCCATTATTGTTTAGTTAATTTGGAATGCACCTTCAGTAACAGTACAGAGATTTGCTCTTTGTTTTATAGAACTGGCAAGTACGGGAGGGCTGATGCTTATAGACGAAAATCTATTTTTGACACATTACTATAAAACACACTCATCTTACACAACACAAGGTAATTTATAAGGCTCTGTGGAATACTCCTAAAATGTACTGCAAAGAAAAAAAAAACTATAAACGTTAAACCAAAGGAAAAAACCAAAATTTAATTAAAACTATACTATAGAAATATCTAATTTATGGTTGTATATACAGAATACAGTTATACTACTTTTAAGTACAGAATTTTGAGGAAATGTTTTAATAATTTGGAATTTATTTTTGAAGTTTACATTCTAAGACTGACTTATGAGACACAATAATTAAGTGCCCACTCTTATTATATATAAGATCTGGATTTAAGATTTGCACTTATTCTTTTGCTTCTTATAAATCTGATTTGAATCCATTACAGAGGAATAGCCTTAAGTCTCAGGGAGTATGTACTTTTAGTCACCTAGAAGCAGTTTCCTTGTTTACTATAATTCAACTTCATTTTGGCCTTTTTCAATCACAGTAATTACAAGAAAATGTTTATTCTCTTGTTTGCTGTGACATGTTCACTCATCAATATTCATGATTCTCATCTGGTTTCTAGATAACCGATTATATCTGCTTATTTTTCTCTCTTTGCTTTTTGTCTTGTGGGCAATTCAGTGTAGATCCTGGTAACTAATAATGAAACTCAAAATAGTTAGGTCTGTATTTCTATAACTATGGTAAAAAAATTTGATAGAAGTTTAAGTTATCATTCAAATACTTATTTTGGGGATTATCTGTAGATTATACTTGTCATCCTTATGGATGGATATCTGCTGTATTACATGAATCTGTAAGCTTACACTGTATTTAAAGAATATAAACAGCTAACTTTTCATACAGTGTCCCACACGCTTAGGTACTTAAACATTTAAAGGGGGCAAGATAAAGAGCAGGAAACAGACTCAATTCAGGACTCACAGATGCAGAAACCAGTGACACAAAAGGCCTTGTTCAAGGACGACAGTGTGCGTGAAAAAGGCAAGAGTTACCTGTACCTCCCACTTCATCTGCCCGAGCTTCAGGCCCCAGGATTTCTTGTCCTTCCTTTCCTGCTAAAACCAAAGAACAAAGCATTAAAACAGATCCACCTCTCACCAACATTTTAACTTCTAGAAATCTGAAATGGAAACTTTCAGATTGTATTTGATTTGGATTTTTTCCATTTTATAAGTATAGTAATATCTCCTAGTAGGGAAAAGCTTTTTAAAGAAATTAAGCAGATAGTTTTACAAAACTCAGATATTTTAGTGAAGCAAAATAAGTGAAGATGTATATGTAATTCTGAATGCATACATGCCTTAGAATTAGAAGCATACTAGGATTTTAGCATTTTTTTTAGGAGAGGAGCCCTACCCCCAGGCAGTAGGATTCCTTTTTGCATCTCCTTCCCGAAGCACAAATTGCCATGTACTGGGCACTGTACTAGATGCCTTATCCACTCATTTCCTTTAATCTTCATAACTACCTTTTAATAAATTAAAAAATCCCACCAAAACATGAGGCTTTAAGAGGTTAAACAACCTGCCTAAGGACACACGGTTACTTGGTGGTGGAGGCGGAACTTGCATGCAGGTCTGAATGGCTCTAAAGCCTACTTGCTACTCCACCTTGGCCCCTCTCACGAGACGGAGTCCTGGACGACCAGAAAGCACGCTGGACCAAACTGCAGTGTGCCCAGAGCAAACACCTATGGACTATACTTTTTCTTTCACTGTATTTATTATTCTAACTACTGATAAGTAGTAATAAATGATAATACTGGTACTGGTAAACATTTTAGTTGTCTCTTATCTGTCTCTGCCACCTATACATGTTTGTAATGAACTCATAAGATCAGAGTAAATATGCACATTATTTAGGCAGCAGAAAGTATGCTTTATATATTTAGGTACATTTTCTTCATTAAATAAATAGTTTATTAAGAACCTGTGCACATATAGAAGATAAGTTAAAAACTGCTTTCAGAGTATATATCATAATTATGATCAGAAGATTTACAGTCATATTAAAACACTGTGTAGTTATCTGTACTGCAATCAATCCCACTGACTATGTCAGTCAAAAAGCTTGATTTAGATTTCCCCTAAGTTTGACAATTGAATTGAGAAATAGAGCACTAATCAAGTAAAATCTGTGCTCACATTAAAGCATGTATTTCCTTAAGTGTCTGGGATTATCGGGTGGATTTATTCAGCGGATTTTCTATACTCATTAACTTTTATGTTACTACTTAAAGATGATCATTATGTGAAAAATAGTTAAAATATGCACAAACCTCTCTAGATCAGCATAAAAAAACACTGTCTAAAGTGGATAACGATGAGATGAACTTCTGCCAAATTATTCTCTTTTGTATTTGCCATCAGCAAAATGACAATTTAAAAATCCCTGGTCGGGCCTCCCTGGTGGCGCAGTGGTTGCGCGTCCACCTGCCGATGCAGGGGAACCGGGTTCGCGCCCCGGTCTGGGAGGATCCCACATGCCGCGGGGCGGCTGGGCCCGTGGGCCATGGCCGCTGAGCCTGCGCGTCCGGAGCCTGTGCTCCGCAACGGGAGAGGCCACAGCAGAGGGAGGCCCGCATACCACCAAAAAAAAAAAAAATAAATAAATAAATAAATAAAAAAAATAAAAATCCCTGGTCAAGTGTTAACAATACTGTAGGATAAACACTAGTATTTGGTAAGTGTCTGAAAATCTCTAATGTCTTTTTTTCCTCTTCCTCCAAAGCATCTACTCAAACTAAAATAAACAGTGTGCCAAGTGGGCAATTATATGATAGTAATACAGGTACTTATTATTGCATATGCGCATTCTCTATTTCTCCTCAAATGAAGATCAAAGCAGGCAGAGTTATGACCTGCTAAGGTGGAAGATAACACTGATATTAAAGTTTAAAGTGATATTTGGACCTGTTAAATTTTACTACTTACAGTTATTATTATAGCTGATTTAAACACTGTGTGCGAGTCAATTAAATTATTCACTTCTTCATTCCTTCTGCTGGAATAAAATCTAGGCTGCTTAGATAAGCATGCGGCACATGTCAGGATCTGGTCCCACACTCACTTACCACAATTTGAAACCCGGAAGTGTCCATTCTTTCCCTCATTACTGGGGCTGGAATTTTGGTTCAATAACTAAAAGCATGTCAACTAATGAAAACAGAAACGGTGCTGATGCTGGGCTGTAAGGTGGGCACACTCCTCTCGCTGCAGACCGCTACCTGGGGCAGGCCCCTCCCCGCTCTGTCCAGGGACCAGCACGAGGGTGTCTTGGAACAGAGGCTGTTCTAAATATTTCTCAAGCAGCGTTCTCCCTCATGTGTTCTGATCTTACTTCTAGTTTTAAGAAATATATGAGGGGTAAAGCAGTTGAATCTACTTGTATATAAGACTTTCTCTCCTGTGAGACTTAATAATGTCAACACATTATGACTGACCCACCTAAATGCAACTTAGGAAGGAAAACTAGAATGCTCCTGAGCCTTTGGCTTTTAGTCTAAATTCCAAAGCAAATATATAAAGGAAAAACTCCTGAGTAACAAGACTTCATTTAGTTTTTTAAATAATGGTAAAATATAGCTGCAATAAGTCATAAAATACTACTCAGCAACAAAAAGGAACAAACTACTGATACATACAACTTCAGTGGATCTCCAAGAAATTACGGAGAGTGAAAAAAGCCAATCCAAAAGGTTACATACTGTATGATTCCACTTATATAACATTATTGAAATGACAAAATTACAAAAATGGAGAACAGCTTAGTGGTTACCAGAAGTTAAGGATGGGGTGGAGGGGAGGAGAGGGTGGGTTGTTTGAAGGCAAGTAGGGAGCCCTGTGGTGATGCAATGCTCTGTATCTCACCTATGTCAACGTTAATATCCTGGTTATGATACTGCACTACAGTTTTACAAGATGTTACCATTGGGGGAAACTGGGTAAAAGGTACAAAGGCTCTCTGTATTATTTGCAAATCTAAAACTGAATTATTTGTGAATCTATAATTATTTCAAAATTGAAAGCTTAGTTTTAAAAAAGTCAAAGGCAAATAGCACACATTTAGATCAAAATAGACAGCACTTGTTCATTTTGCCCAAGGACGAAATTCCTAGCAAGTAAAAATAAGAATGGCAAATGCAATTGATTTTAAGTAAAAATCCAGAAGCTTACTATCAGTGGTAAGATAGAATAGTTCAAAGTACAGGACTGATTATTTAACACATGTTCTAAACCCTAAACCTTGCATTTCTGAAATTCATACCAGGGTGTTTCTAACCATTTCACATGTTTCTGTGGGAACACTTTGTAGCAGTGGCTAATAAGGCACAGTAAGTGGCTAACTGAATCAGATTTTCCTTTCCTGCTTTTGTTTCTTCCTTGATGACACACATCCACATATGCCATGCACATTTATACCTGCCTCTTCTCAAGCTGTTTTCTCTGCGAGAATGCTGTTACCCATTCATCTGAGTAACTTCTACTAATCTGATTCTTTAAAGATCAGTTCACATGTCTCTCATTTTGTAAGTCTTCCCTGACCCTGCTCTCTGCTATCCCCACCCCGCTGTTCCTATTACAGGAATACGATCCAAAAAGCAAACGCTGATAATATAGTATAGTATAGTATAGTATAGTATAGTATAGTATAGCATAGTATAGTATAGTATAATATAGTATTAGTACAGTATTCTAACTTTATTTAGGGGTGAAACATTTGTTTCATTATGTACTTTTTCAGAATCTTTCCAGACAGTGCCATCTTCCCTTCTAATATCCTTTAGGTTCTACATATGTATTAATATATTTTTGGTATAACTGCCCATCAGTGTCACAGTAAATATAATTCACAACCTACATGAATACCTGTTAACTAAGACAATGGTAAAAAAAAATATATACCTGGGGTCAGCTTTGGTTAAGATGGAGATAAACCACCTGCGTGTCCCACTGGATGCAACTAAAGCACCTGGGGAAATGCAGGCAGGGGCACTGTGAAGCCTCTGGAAGGTGAACCACAGCAGGAAGGCAGGCAGGGGAGGAAGACTGGGCCACTGAGCTGGAAGTGACCCCTCCCGCCCCGGCCTGGGTTCAGGGAGGCCCAAAAGCTGGACGTCAACACTGAGGCATGGAAGAGTGTGCTAAGAAAGCCCTCTACTTTAGGCTCAGGGAGCAGGAAGGGGCTCAAAGAAGGGAGAAATATGCATTTTTCCCTCTTTTGCCTTGTGTCCCAGCCCGCAGGTCATTCCACGGTGGTGGGAGAGGCCACGGTGACAGCAGGGGCCTAAGGGTACCTAAAACTCCAAGGAAAAGGGACCTTCTTCTCCAGTCAGAGGACCAGAGCCTGAAGAAGGTGCACAAATGTCCACTGAGTTCCTCCTCCCCGTCTTCTTGCGGCCCTTCTTCTCGCAGTCATAGTTGCAGGAAGTATGCATCAGGTACGGCAACGAAGTCCCAGGTTTTTGGACAGGAGACTGAACAGGGGAGTCCCAAGGAACTGGAAATACTGAGGAGACCGTGGAGAGGGAGGGGCGTGGGAGAGTGACCGCACAAAGCTGTCTGTGAGCTCCAGGGTGCATCCCAAGCTTCTCACATGTGGATCTGACCACAGACTCTGAGAACTGAAGTGTGGGATAAGATCACCACTCATGTCCCAGACTGGCCACTGCATGGCACAGATCTGAAAAGCACTGCAAAGGCTTGAAAACTGAACTGATGTTGGAACCACAACCCACAGAAAGCTGCTTGGAACTTACAGCCTGATACACTGAATTGCCTGCTAAACCCAAAATACAAAAATTCTCCAAAGGATTTATATAACAACAAGAGTCTCATAAGACAATACTCAGAATGTCCAGGATACAATCCAAAATTACCTGGCGCACAAAGAACCAGGAAAATCGCAGTGCCTGTGGGAAAAGGTGATCAAAAATGGCAACACTGAGATGACACAGACGTTGAAATTATAGGACAAAGACTGTAAGCCAGCTACTGTAAAGGTGTTCCAAGAAGTAAGGGTGAACACTCCTGAAAAGAATGGAAAGATAGAAAGTCTCAGCAAACTCTCATCAGCAAAAAGAAGATATAAAAAAGAATCAAAAGGAAACTTTAGAACTAAAATTACAGTGACAAAACTGTAAAAAAAAAAAAAAAAAATCACTCGATAGGCTCAATAGCAAAATGGAGATGAAAGAGGAAAGATCAGTGAACTTGATGATAGATCAATGAAAAAAATTATCTAATCTGAAAAACAGAGAGTAAATGATTAAAAAATAGAGTCTTGAGATGTGTAGGATAATAATAAAGTATCTTTCATGTCACTTAAGTCCCAGAAAGAGAATGACACAGAAAAAAATATTTGAAAAAATAATGCCTAAAAACATCCCAAATTTAACAAAAGACACAAATTAATAGATTCAAGAGGTTAACTGAATCTCAAATAGGGTAAAGCCCCCCAAATCCAGGCCCAGATCAGGAGTCAAACTCTGAAAACTAAAATTAAAAAAAATCTTGAAAAGAGAGAAAATGTAACATGACTATAAAGGGAAGAATGATTCAAAAGACAGCAAATTTATCATTAGAAATTAAGGATTCCATAAGGAAGTGGAACATTTTTAAAGTGCTAAAAGAAAGAAAAGCCTCTCAACCCTAAATTCTACATCCAGTGAAAATAAACTTCAGAACTGGAGGTAAAATAAAGAGATTCCTAGATAAAAGAAATCTAGCAGAGTTCGTTGACAGGAGACCTCATCTAAAAGAACTGCTAGAAGGAGATATTCACAAAGAAGGGGAAATGATATTAGAGGGAAACTTGAAATGTCAGGAATGAAGGAGAACATGAGAAATGACAACTACATATGACAACTACAACATAAAGGAAGGAAGGTAAAGGGACCCAGTGGGTGCAAGGTTTCTATATTTCACTTGGAGTGGTAAAATACTGATTCCAAGTAGACTGTGAAAAGCATGCAACATTCAAATCTATAGAGCAAAGTAAGTCAGAAAGAGAAAAACAAATATCGTATATTAACTCATATACGGAATCTGAACAAATTGGTATAGACGGTTTTATTTATAAAGCAGAAATAGAGACACAGACGTAGAGAACAAATGCATGGATACCAAGGGGGAAAGCGGGGAAAAGGGGGGGCAGGTTTGGGATGAAGTGGGAGATTGGGATTGACATATATACACTACTGGTGCTATGTACAAAATAGATAACTAATGAGAACCTACTGTATAGCACAGGGAACTCTACTCAATGCTCTGTGGTGACCTAAATGAGAAGGAAATCCAAAAAAGAGGGGATATATGTATACATATAGGTGATTCACTTTGCTGTACAGCATAAACTAACACAATATTGTAAAGCAACTATACTCCAAGAAAAAATTTAAAAAAACAGAGCAACTACTAAAAAAAACTATACAAAGAGATAGTCAAAAATGAAATAAATAAGTGAAAATGTAATACTAAAACATATTCAAATGGTCCAAAAAAGACAGGAAAAGAAGAAACAGAAGAATGAAAAAACTGAAAACAAATAATATACAGTTATAAACCTAAACCCAAACACCAAAAGTTACATTAAATATAAATGGTCTAAGCAAGCCAATTAAGGGACAGAGATTGTCAGAATAGATTTTAAAAAGCAAGCTCCATCTATAGCTCTCTACAAATAAGTTATTTCAAATGTAGTGATACAGGTATGTTAAAAGTAAAAGGATAGAAAAAGATATGCCATACAAACACTAATGAAAAGAAAGCTAGGGTGATTATTTTAATATCAAAGCAGGCTTTGGAGCTAAGAAAACTACCAGAGATACAGAGAAACATTATAATGATAAGAGGTCAATTCACCAAGAAGACATAACAATCTTAAATTTGTATGAATCTAGCAACAGAGCTTCAAAATAGGTGAATGAGAGAACAGAAAGCAGAGGCAAATCCATGATTATAACTGGAGACTTCAACAGTCCTCTCACATTAATTGACAGAACAAGCAGACAGAAAAAGTCAGCAAGGATATAAAGAACTAGGCAACATTAACAACTACCGGATCCAACTGACATTTATAAAACATTCAACCCAATCTTTTTCAAATGCACATAGAACATTCATGAAGACAGATCACATCCAGGATCATACAACAAAACTTAACAAATTAAAAAATATATATAATACGAAGTATGTTCTCTTACCATAATGAATATCAGTAGAAGATATTCTACTGATATCAGTAGATATCAGTAGAAGAAAGAGGAGAAAAGCTCTAAACACTTGGGAAATTAACACACTTCTAAAGAATCCATGGGTCAAATAGAAAAATGAAAAACAATGTATCAAAATTTGTGGAATGTACCAAAATACTGCTTAAAGGGTAATTTATATTATTAAATGCTTATGTTATAAAATAAGGACTCAAATCAAAATTTTATGCTTCCATGTTAGAAATGGGAAAAGAGGAGAAAAATAAACCCAGGGCAAAGAGAAAGGAAGAAGTATTAAGAAGAGAAATCAATAAAATTCAAAAAAGAATAACAGAGTAGAAAACAATAAAAGGTTCTTTGAAAAGATCAATAAAATTGACAAACTTAAGTAAGACTGATGAAAAAAGAGAGAAACTACAAATTTCTAATATCAGGAATGAAAAGGGGATATCACTGAAGAGCCAGAAGATATTAAAAGGGTTATAAGGGACCACTATGAGTCCAAGGAGTAAACATTAAGATATACATTTCTGACTCTTAAAGAAGAGCTTATTCATATTTTTAAAAAATGAATGAAAGTATTAAATGAAGGTATTAAATTGCTATGGATTTCACATATAAGAATGATGTTAAAAATGTCATTTTTAATGTGCTAGAAATTAGATTGTTTTTGTAATTACTTACACCTAAAATGAAAAATTTTATATGTCCATTATGAAATCTGTGAGGCAGTACATAATCAGTTTACAAAATATAAATTTGGAGGATAATAACCGTACCTCTTAGGGTAGCTGTGAAGATTAAATCAATATAGTATATGCTTAGTACTGTACCAGGCACACAGTAAGTGCTATGTAATTGTGAGCTATTTTCCTTAAAGCAGTCCTGTAAGGTTAACATCTCTAACAAGCATGAATTTGAAAACTTTGAAATGGACCATTTCCTCAAAAACTAGAAACTACTACAAGTCATCCAAGATGAGATGGTTAACCTGAATATTCCTATAACTGTTTTAAAGATTGAATTTGGAGTTTAAAACCTTCCCCCCAAACAATATAAAATTCTAGATCCAGATGGTTTTACTTTAAATTTTTCCAGACATTTAATGAATTGCACTAAATTTAAATAATATTTTCAAGAAAATAGAAGAGAAAGGAAGACTTTCCTACTAATTTTATGAGGTCCACATTACCCTGATACCAAAATCATGTAACAATATTGCAAAAAAAAAAAAAAACCACCTATAGACCAATATCTCTCATGTACACTGGCACAAAAATCTTCAACAAAAAAATTACCAAGTCATAGTCAGCGATATATGAAAACACAATGACTAAGATGGGCTTTCCAGGGACTCAATCTAAGGCTGGTTCAATACTGGAAAGTCCAGCAATGCATTCTTCTGTGTTAACAGGCTAAAGAAGCAAAACTGCATAATCATATCAACTGATACAGAAAAAGCATTTGAAAAAATTTCACATCTATTCATGATGAAAACTCTCAGCAAACTAGAAATGAAAACTTACTCAGTTTGATAAAGAGCATCTACAACAAAGCTACAGTTAACATTATATTTAAAAGTAAAAGGTCAAATACTTCCCCCTCTAAGACTGGGGAAAAGAAAAATGTCCACTCTCACCACTCTGGACATCTTTTAATAAAAAGAAATAAAAGTTATACAGATTAGAAAGGAAGAAAAACTGTCCCAATTTGAAGAGGAGACTGTCTACATAGAAATCTCAAGGAATCTACAAAAAATTTCTAGAACTAGCAAGTCTGCAGGATACAAGGGCAATACACAAAAATGAATCATACTGCTTACTATATAACAGCAATGAACAAATGGAAACGTAATTAAAAACAAAACGTTCACAATAGTTTCTCCCTTCAAAAATGAAAGACATAGGTTTTAAGTCTCTCAAAACATGTTAATGACCTGCATTTTGAAACTACAAAACACTGATGCAAGAAATCAAACAATACTTATGCAGGACAAGAAAAAAAATCAACATACAAAAAATCAGATGCATTTTTATATACTAACAGTGAACTATCTGAAAGAGAAATAAAGAAAATCTCGTTTACATCAGTGTCAAAACCAATAAAATACTTAGGAATAAATTTAACCAAGGAGGTAAAAGATCTGTACACTAAAAACTGTAAAACACTGATGAAAGAAATTGAAGAAGACACAAATAAGTGGAAAGATATCTTCTGTTCATGAACTAGAAGAATTAATATTGTTAAAATGTCCATACTACCCAGAGCTATCTGTAGATTCAATGCAATCCCTATCAAAATCCCAATGGCATTTTTTACAGAAATAGAAAAAAAATCCTAAAATTTATACAAAATCACAAAAGACCTTGAATGGCCAAAACAATCTTGAGAAATAAGAACAAAGCTGGAGGCATCACACTTCCTGACTTCAAACTATACTACAAAGCTACAGTAATAAAAACAGTATGGTACTGGCATTAAAAACACAGACTAATGGAAAAGAATCAAAGGCCCAGAAATAAACCCACGTGTATACAGTCAACTAATATTTGACAAGGGAACCAAGAATACTCAATGGGCAAGAGATGGTCTCTTCAATAAATGGTGTTGGGAAAACTGGACAGTCACATGTAAAAGTGAAACTGGACTCCTATCTTGTATTACTCTCAAAAATTAACTAGAAATGGATTAAAGACTTCAATGTGAGACATGAAACCATAAAAATCCTAGAAGAAAACATAGGGAAAGAACTCCTTGACACTGGTCTTGGCAGTGATTTTCTAGATATGACACCAAAGCACAAGCAACAAAATAAAAGATAAACAAGTAGGAAGAAATACATCAAACCAAAAAAGCTTCTTCATAGCAAAAGAAATGATCAACAAAGTGAAAAGGCAACCTCTGGGATGGGAGAAAATATCTGCAAACTGTACATCTGAAAAGGGGCTAATATTCAAAATATACAAGGAACATATACCACTTGACAGTAAAAAAACAAATAATGATTTAAAAATGGGCAAAGGACCTGAATAGAAATTTTTTTCAAAGCAGATCTACAGATGGCCAACAGGTACATGAAAAGGTGTTCAGTATCACTTACCCTCAGGGAAATGCAAATCAAAACTACAATGAGGTACCACCTCACACGGGTCAGAATGGCCATCCTTCCAAAGTCTACAAATAATAAATGGTGGAGAGGGTGTGGAGAAAAGGGAACCCTTGTGTACTGTTGGGAATGTAAACTGGTGCAGCCACTATGAAAAACAGTATGGAGGTTCCTCAAGAAAATTCAAAATAGAACTACCACGTGATCCAGGAATCCTACTTCTAGGTATATATCTGAAGGAAAAGAAATTACTGTCTCAAGAAATATCTGTACTCCCATGTTCACTGAAGCATTATTTACAATAGCCAAGACATGCAAACAAAGTGTACATCAACAGATGAATAAAGAAAATGTGGTATGTATACACATACACACACACAATGAAATATTATTCAGCAGCAAAAAAGAAGCAAATCCTGCCCTATGCAGCAACATGGATGAAACTTGAGGGCATTATGCTGAGTGAAATAAGTCAAAGAAAGACAAATACTGCGTGATCTCACTTATAGGCAGAATCTTAAAAACATAACTCACAGAAACAGAATGCAGATTGGCAGCTGCCCAGGGCTGGGGAAAATGGGCAATTTTCCCATTGGTCAAAGGGTACAAACTCCCAGTTATGAGTAAGTTCTGGGAACCTAATGAATGGCATGATGAATGTAGTTAACAATGCTGTATTACAGTTCGAAAGTACTAATAAGAGAATAGATCTTAAATGTTCCTGCCATACACACAGTGGTAACTATGTGAGGTAATGGATGTGTTAACTAACCTTATTATGGCAATCATTTCATAATAAAAACATATATCAAGTCATACTGTACATCTTAAGCAATGTTACATAGCAAATATATCTCAATAAAGCTGGAAAAAATAAAGATAGGGACTCCTCAACATAATAAAGATGTTAGTTCTCTCAAAATTGATCTACAGATTTAACACAATTTAAATAAAAATACCACCAGGATTTTTTAATATATATAAGATTATGCTAAAATTCACATGGAAAGGCAAAGAAACTATAATAGTCAAAACAATTTTTAAAAAGAAAATTAAAGGTGGAGGAACGTCATTGCCTAATTTTAAGACTTAGGATAAAGTCATAGTAATCACATGATGTGGTACTGGCAAAGGGACAGACCCACAGGCCACCAGAACAGAGTCCGGAAACAGATCCTCACAATATGGACATTAAGTTTTGACACAAGTGCAAATGCAATTCAACAGAGAAAAGGACAGTCTTTTCAACAAACAATATCAGAACAAATGGACATCCATATCCAAAAAAATGAACCTCACCTCAACCTTGTATCTTATAAAAAATTAACTGAAAATGGATCATAGATCTGATTTAAAAAAGTGAAGGACACAAAGGAGAAAATTCCAGTAATCTTGGGGGTAAGCAAAGAGTTCTTGGACATGACACCGAAACATGATTCCATAAAAGGAAAAATTGTTAGAAAGGACCTCAATGAATCTAAAACTTTTGCTCTGTGAAAGGCTAGGATAAGAGAATGAAAAGCTACAGGCTGGGAGAAAATATTTACTACAACTAAAAGGAACACTCAAAACTTAAACTAAAACCCTGTTTATATAAATGCACAAAAGACATGAACAGACACTTCGCTGAAGGGGATATCCAGGTGGCAAACAAACACATGAAAAGATGTTCAAATTCACTAGCCATTAGGGGAATGCACAGGAGAACGACACATTATAAAAACACACTATTACAATGGCTGAAGTAAAAAATAACTGATAAAATCAAACAGTGGTGAGGCTGTGGAGAAACTAGATCTTTCTGCATTACTGGTGGGATGGTACAGCCACTCTGGAAAACATTGTGACATTTTCTTAAAACATACACTTAACATTTTATTCAACAATACCACTACAAGTTAGCCTTAGAGAAATGAAAACTGTTCACAAAACCCCACATATACACTAATGTTTACAGCTCTATTAATAATCCCCACAAATGGGAAAGAGCCAAATGTCCTTCAATGGGTGAATGGATAAACTGTGGTGCATCCATATAATGGAATACTACTCATCAATGAAGAGTACAGTATTTATACTTGCAACAAGATGAATGAATCTCAAAGGCATGCAGCATGAAGGAAGCCAGACACAAAATGTTCCATGCTGCGATTTCATCTATATGACCTTCTCAAAAAACCAAAACCACAGTGACAGAGAAGAGGCTGTGGCCGCCAGGGTTTGCAGTAGGAGGAAGATGTGACTAAAAAGGGTACAGTGAGGAGTTCTTTGCTGATGGAACTGTCCTGTGGGGTCCTTGGTCCTACAACCAAAAGGAACTGATTCCGCCAATCTCCAAATGAGTGAGGAAATTGATCCTCTCCTAGGATCTCCAGAAAAATATGCAGCTCTGTCAACACTCAGATTTTAGCCCAGTGAGATCTGTCATGGGCTTATGACCAACAGCGCTGTAAAACCATATATTTGTGTTGTTTAAGCCATTGAGTGTTCTGGTAATTTGTTATGGCAGCAACAGAGAACCAATCAAGTGGTTAAATAGTCTTAGAGCAAGGAGAAGAAAGAGGATAACAGCTATTTGCTGGCTAGCCAAGAAGAAGACTGTGATGTAGGGTTCAATATCAGATACCATAGGTCTGAAAACCAAGAATCATCTAGGAATTACTAGGTCCTGGCCTTGCTGGAGGCCATGGGAATGTTTACAGTCTAGAGGGATATATTGGGTGGGCCAAAAGGTTCCTTCAGATTTTAAGTAAAAATAAAAGACACATTTTTCATTTTCACCAAGAACTTTGTTGAACAACATATTCACCTTTTTGTTCCACTACCTTCTGCCATTTTTCAGGCAACTTCATAATTCCATCTTCCCAAAACTTTCTCTTGAGCAAAGAACTGTTCCAGGTGCCTTTTACGGTCTTCCAGGGAATTGAAATTTTTTCCATTAAGAGAATTTTGTGAAGACCGAAATAAATGGAAATCCGAAGGTGCAATGTCTGGTGAATCTGGTGGATGAATCAGAACTTCCCAGCCAAGCTGTACCCCAGTTTTTGCCTGGTAATCAAAGAAACACGCGGTCTTGCGTTATCCGCATGGAAGATTGTGCGTTTTCTGTTGACTAATTCTGAACACTTTTTGTTGAGTGCTGCTTTCAGTTGGTCTAATTGGGAGCAGTACTTGCTGGAATTAATCATTTGGTTTTCTGGAAGGAGCTCAAAATAGAGGACTCCTATCCCATCCCACCGTACACACATCACCTTCTTTGGATGAAGACCGGTCTTTGGTGTGGTTGGTGGTGCTTCATTTCGCTTGCCCCATGTTCTCTTCTGTTCCCCACTGCTGTACAGTATCCACTTTCCATTGCCCGTCACAATTTGTTTTAAAAATGTAACGTTTTCATCATGTTTCGGTAGAGACTCACACGCGGAAATATGGTCAAGAAGGTTTTTTTTTCGCTTAACTTAACGTGGAATCCAACATCAGAGCACTTCACATAACCAAGCTGGTGCAAATGATTTTCAATGCTTGATTTGGATATTTTGAGTATGTCGGCTATCTCACGCGTGGTATAATGTTGACCGTTCTCAATTATTGTTTCCATTTGATCGCCATCAATTTCAACTGGTCTATACTGGAGCAACGTCCAGCGAGAAATCTCCAGCACGAAACTTTGCAAACCACTTTTGACACGTTCAATCAGTCACAGCACCTTCTCCATATACTGTACAAATCTTTTTTTGCATTTCAGTTGCATATAATAAAGCATAATACGCAGAAAATGTTGCTTTTTTCTTCCATCTTCAATATTAAAATGGCTACACAAAAATTCACCAATTTTGATAAGTTTTTTTTTTTTTTTTTTTTTTTTTTGCGGTACGCGGGCCTCTCACTGTTGTGGCCTCTCCCGTTGCGGAGCACAGGCTCTGGACACGCAGGCTCAGCGGCCATGGCTCATGGGCCCAGCCGCTCCACGGCATGTGGGATCCTCCTGGACGGGGGCACGAACCCGTGTCCCCCGCATCGGCAGGCCGGACTCCCAACCACTGCGCCACCAGGGAAGCCCGATAAGTTTTTTTTTTTTTAATGCACACTGATATGACAGCTGTCACAATACAATCTAACAAAATTGTTTCGAATGAAGTTAAAGACAACTATGCACTACTAGAGCCATCTTATGGAAAAAACCAAACGTTTTGGCCAACTCAATGTAACTTGCCTATGAGAAGAAGGGAATGAAGGCCTTTACATTTAAAATATAAAAATGAAATACAAACAGATATATGAAGGAAACATCAAACATAAAGATAGAAATTTAAAATAAAATTAAGATTTGGAGGTCATTAAGTCAATTAGAAAGGGGAGCATGAAACAGAGAAGAGTTCAGTGCTGACAGAAGCACCACAGAAGAGATCTCTATGGATGTATCCTATGATGAAATTACATCCTGTTCCTCTATACATGTATGTCACGTAATGATTTTATATTCAATGTATATATATATATTTTTTTCTGTTGGTCTATAAGGAAAAGAAAATAGCATACTTTTCAGTCAAATAGATTTGGACTTAAATCTTGGCTTTCCATATTTAATGTGTCATCTTAACAAGATACTTAACCTTTCTGAGGCTCAGTTTCCTCACTTGTAAAATGGAGCTAATACACCGTCTCACAGAGTTGTTATAGAAGTGAAAGGACGTGATGCTCGGGAAAGCAGCGAGCAGCAGCAGGCCCGTACAGGCGCGTCCACTCGGTGTCACTTCTCGGTGCTGATGTGTGAGTGTTCATTACTGTGCCAGCCTTCCCAGCCCCCCGGTGTTTTCCAGAAAAGATGCGTATCTCTCAAAACCCAAACTGGACCCGAATACAAAAGCCCGAATGAAAGGTAGAAGGAGCCTGACTACTCATCCTTGCCCCCAAAGTTCCAGGTATGGAGACCAGCTCTGGGATAAGGCTGCCGGTAACTTGGAGCAGACCGGGAGGACGGTGACGGCCGTGCCCGAGGCCTTCAGGGAGGGGACGTCAGACGTTCTATCAGACAGGCTAAGGCAGGGATGAAGGCCAGAGATCCGACAGCATATGCACTCTGTAGGCGGAATTATTACTATGTTTCAGTGGTCCTCTTTTTGTTCTATTATTGTTTATTAAGAAAAATCTTTTTGAAAACGCCAACTTTTTTTTTCAGATATACTAATGAAACTCAAAGAAAAGGGGGTTTTGCTTCATTTAGACCAGGATTAAAAAAACCTTTTTGATTTAAAATAATTTTAGGCTTATAGAAAAGAAAAATAGCCCTGAGTTCTTGTATACCTTTCAACCAGCTTCTTACATAATCACCATACTATTACGAGAACCATTATAATAACATTGATGCCATACTATTAACTCACGTACAGATCTTATTTGACTTTTGCCAGTCTCCCCCCTAACGTCCTTTTCTTTTCTGGTTCAGAAACCAATTCTGGATCCCACAGTGCATTCAGTTGTCATGTCTCCTCGTCTCCTCCAAAATTTGACAATCCAGTCAGTCTCCGACAAGTCTTTGTTTTTTATGACCCTGACACTGACAATTTTGAAGAGTATACTGGTCACTTATTTTGTAAGATGCCCTCAATTTGATTTCTCTGACGTTTTCTAATGATTGGACTGAGGAAATACATTTTGAGCAAAACTGTCTCTGAAGCGATGTGCCTTTGCTAGTGCCTCTCACCAGTGGTGCGTGGTGTCAGCATGTCCTACTACTGGTGACATTAACCTTGATCACCCGGTTAAGATGCTGTCGGGTTTCTTTATACTAGTTATTATGCCTTTCTTTATAATTGTCTGATGGGGAAATACTTTGTGATTATGGAAATATACTTTTTTCTCATTTTACTTGCACCCACTAATTTTAGCATCCATTGATGGTTCTTGCCTGCAACAGTTATTACCAAAGTGTTTGCCAAATGGCGATTTTCCATTCCCTTAATTACCTCTTAATTTACAACTGGAATTACACTATAAGGAGGAACTTTCCCTTCTCTCCCATGTATTAAGTATTTATATCAATATAGATGAGTGTATATTTTATTTTATAGATTATAATCCAATACTATCATCATTATTTTGCTGCCAAAACTGTTCCGGATTTGGCCATGGGGAGCTCCTTCAAGTTAGCTCTTGTGTCCTTTGATATGCCTTCATGAATTTTTTAGCACTTTCTTACTTATGTTCCAGGCTTATCTCATACTTCCCCCCACTCAGTTCCAGAATCAGTCATTTATGCAAGGAGCCTTGGTACAGTCATTCTATAGGAGATGGTATGTGAATCCCAGATCTGCGCACTAGATACACTCACTGCTACTGGCTCTCGTTGCTTCCATGCCTTCTCAGCAGACAGAGCTGGGAGATACACATATGTACCCTAACACCTGCATATACCCATGCGTAATTTTGTATTTATCTTTATAGACATAAAGAACCATGAGTTCACTATGATACCTCTGATTCCAATCGGACAGCACAGGGTTTATTCCAGCCTCCTTTCTTCCCCTTGTTTGTAACTTCTTTCTGACAGTGAGAAATCTGGGTCTCAGTATCCTCAACAAACGTATTTGTTCAATTCCAGTGTACACTTTACACATAAAATAGTTTCAAAATAATGCATACCTCTGTGAGTAGCGTTTTTATTAACTAGAGGGAAAACAGGGACTGGGGGGGCAGTGTGACACTTGTCTGAGCGTATCTTTCTGCACAGTACACCTTTACAGCCATGACAATGTCCCTGTCCCCCCCCCCCCGCAAATAAATCACTCAGCAGACAATAAAAAATGAAATACAAACATCAACAAAGGAACCTAGCTGTATTATAAATGAATTACATCACACACCGAAGGGGGTGGGAAGACAAGAAAGCACCTAAGTAACTGGGAAAGCGGTACTTGGAACACGCGCAGTAGAGCTGATGACAAAGGAGCTGCACACACTGCTCTCCAGGCAGCTCGTTTGTTTGGCTGGGATTTGCAGGAGGGCAGAGCGCACGGCTGAGGTTCACACTGTGGGCACAGCCCAGGCTCCTCCACCAGGGCCGTCTCTTAACACTTAGGTATTGAGAGGCACTTAAATATTACCGTTGCATATTAGCGCAAATGGAGTTGGATCCCCTTATAAGTGGAGCTAAAAAATACCTCTGTGGTCATCTGTCCCAGCCTTTTCATTTTACAGACGCAAAAGAGGCGCTCAAGAGGCACAGCAGTGCGGTGAAGACAGAGAGCCGCGTGGTGAGCTTTTTCCACATCACACACCATCCTTGGTTGAAAAGTTTCCAAAGCGTAGGTCAGGCTGAATCTTGAGACATGAGGACAATTTGGCTCGATGATGAGTTACACAGTGATTGATGCACTGTTTGCATAGATTACTTATACTATTTTATTATAACTTGTATTCAAGAAAGCCTTATTGCTATGGACTATAACATCAGAATTTTAGATGTTATTATTTTAGAGAAGTTTTCATTGACTTGGCATTTTTGTAAACATGTACATTTCTATAGAGTTTAAAAAACTTCAAGTAGAAAAATGGTTAAGTCACTATTACTTGGGATCACTTTTTAAACTCAGCAATTTTAAAGCATTTAGAAACAGCCAATCTATTAAATAATATTTTATACTATTGGATTAGTTTCATATGCTTTTTAAAAGCTAAAAAAATGAGGGGCCTATAAGACAGGTGTCTCAAAAGTTAAGAGTGTATATATTTAAGAACGTTTAACTGACACAAGCATGAGAATTTTTGGCTGAACCACAAGAAACTCTTGTCAGATAAGTATGACATGTTGGAACACTGCCAGGTTACACTATCTTCCCCACAAAAAAATGTCAAGTTTATAGTATTTTAAAACAACAGGGCTTAAAGAATCTAGAAATTTCATTTTTAGAAGGGAACATGTCCTAGTTAATTCAGTATCTACGATGAAACTATGGCATCTTCTCTATAATCTAAGAACTTGATCCTAACTTGAGATTTCACTCCCAGATACGAAGAGATTTTTAAAGGCGCTTACTGCATAATTAACATCTCGATAGCATATATTTTCCAATATATTTAGACCCTTGATTTGCACTCTGCTGCAGCTGTGTATCAGTTTCATGTGCTGGTCTCTGGCACAGCTAAACGTCACTGACTGCTTTCTTCTTTACTGTTTCCCCTTTTTCTTAAAAGTCTTTAAAGTAACTAATTGGCATAGATGGTGTGGCTCCTGTAGCTTTCCTTCCTTGTTTTGTTGTTTGTTTTGTCACACTGGGTGGTAGTTTATTAACAGGACGCACCACAAAAGTAAAGAGCACAGACCAGCAGTGGAGACAGGGCCCCCGAGAGAAACGGCAGCCAGGCGGGGCTGCCTGCCTCGGGGCCGAGCGCCGCTGGCCGCAACTCAAGTGTTCTGCCCCTGCTCCAGGGCCGGCTGCTTTGGTCAACCAGGTCCAATCTGACAGATAATTTTTCAAATTCAGCCACAAGGGCCATCTTGAGGAGCCAAAAAACAATTCAAGGGTAGAAGTGCTCTGGATTGGAGGCCTCACTACATAAACTTTCATTTGAATGAATGATTAAGGGCCACTTAATGGTAGCCAACTGAATAAACCAGTAACAGTTACTAACCTGGATATTCATGAAGTTAAATTAATTTATTGAGGATTCTGAACCAATATTCCAGCAAAAAGTCTTGGTTGCCTTGCATTCCTGGGCAGTGTTGCAAATCTGCTGTGCCCCTTTTCACAGATGAAATTCTAAACTCTAGCAGTGGGAAAGGATATTTTTAAGTGGTGGAATGGCAGAATTATCCAGACTTGTGGTTTTCAGTGGCTGATACTGATTTTTCACTTTGGTCAAAACTATTTATCAAAAGAACGGTTTTATGTTTATTGGTTTGTTCTACTTGGTCAGGCAAGATTGTTTTGAACATGGTGTGACACACATAAACCTTTATTTACTTATTTAATTAGGTGAGGTAAAGCCTAGAATTAGCCCTTTATGTTGGTTTAGAAATATCGTTTATTTATGAAAGGAATGTATCTTCAAATTGAGGGTTTTTTCTTTAGAGGAGTTTTAAGTAGTTTTCAGTGTCTCTTTAACATATGTTCTCTAAACAATGCATGTTGAACAATAATGGCTCAAATGAAAATAGTTATGTTCAGGTAGGAATTAATGTGTAATTCTCAATACCCTATGACTTGAGTATCAAATTTACCATAAGATTTGGTCAAACAGAACTTGAGGTAGCTTGTACACAATACAAATTAGAAAGTATTGATATTTACTCTGTTTCATTAATTTTACCTACCCACACTCATGTTTTTTGCTTTGTCAGCACACGTAATTGGAAAATCCAGAAGACGATATTCTACTGCATGTAGTCATATGTTCACTCTTGCCATTGTGCTTTCTTCCTTCCTGATGTCCCAAGATTTCTTTTCTATCGCTTCCTTGCTGTTCAGAGAGCTACTTTTAGCCATTCAGTTAGCGTAGGTGTGCTGGGGACAAACCCTCTTAGTGTTTCTTCATTTGAAAGTGTCCTGATTTCTTCTGCATCCTTGAAGGATCTCTTTTCAGGATATAGAGTTCCAGGTTGACAATTCTTTTCTTTAGCATCTGAGGTGTCCCGTTTCTGGCTGGCTCCATGGTTTCCTATGAGCAGTCTCTGTCACTTAATCTGTTTGCCCCTCAAGGTAAAGGCATCTCCTCTCTCTACCTTCGGGATTCTTTCTTTGGCTTTAGTTTTCTGGAGTTAGCCTATGATGCACCTTGGCCTGGGTCTCTGGATTTATCCTGTTTGGGGTGTGGGTGCGTGTCTTTTGCCACATCTTGGAAAATTTCAGCCATTAATTCTTTGAATGCTTTTCAGGCCCACCCTCTTACTTCTCTCCTGGAATTCTGACGACAGGCACGTCAGACCCAAAGGAGTCGTTCAGGCTCTGCTCCTCTTGCAGCCTGTCTCCTTGTGTCCTTCGCGCTGGGCGGTTCGCCTGTTCCAGCTGCAACCTCGCTGATTCCCCTCCCATCCTTCCACGCGGCTACGGAGTCTGCATGCTGAGGTTCTGAGTTTCAGTTACTGTATTTTTCAGTTCTAAATTTTCCACCTGGTGCTTCCTCGTATTTTCTATTTCTTTGTGAAGACTGTATCTTTCAGTCTGAAGCATGCTCACAATTGGGAGTTGAAGCACTTTTTATCATATGACCACCCACGTCAGATAATTCTAGCATCTTTGTCACCTCAGTGCTGGTGTTTGTTGATTGTCTTTTCTACTTCAGTTGAAACTTTCCTGGCTCTCAGTGTGACAAATGAGTTTTGAATGACACCTAGACATCCAGCTATTCTGGAGGGAGACAGAAACCCTGGATCTCCCGTGGGAAGGCGGGCTCGCTCCCATTCTGGGCCTTGGCGGGGAGGTGCAGGCTCCTCCCTCAGCCTCTGTTCCCCGCCTGGGGAGAGGCGCTGCTCTTGACGGCTGAGCGGGTGGGGTCCAGGCCCCTGCCAGGCTCTCCTGATCCCACTCTGGCCGAGAAGGGCAAGGCGCCTCATCACGGCACTCCACGTGGCTTCCGCCGGCCCTGCGGGTGGGGGTGAAAGCCGTCAGTCTCCACCAGGCTTCCTAGCAGGAGCGGGGGGGATGCCTGTCGCCACTGGGGGTGGTAGCATGGAAGGCCAGGCTCCCGCGCAGTTTCCATGGTGTTTCCATGGTCACTGCTGCTGAGTGGGGACCCCAGTCCCAGCTCCCTACTTGGTCTCTGACATCACCGTGGGGGGAGGGTCCTTTCGGCGAGTGTGGAAGGCTGGGCCCCCCACTAGCCTTTGCTGCTGAGGAGGGACGGTGGGGCTGCCGTCTTCCTGGGGCCAGGCTAGAGCGGTTAGTGTCCGCTAGCCGCCTTCTTACCAGGTGTGGAGGGTCTCATCCACGAGGGACACAGCGGCTAAGAGAAAGCCCAGGAGACTCACTGCTGGGTTGTTCCTCGGGTCCTGAGGCAACTAGCCTGCCTTCTTCCCTCTACCTTCCAGAGTCACTTGTTTGCATGTAGTATCCACAGGTTTTGACTGTACTTAGCAGAAGAAATAGGGAGAAGTATATCTATTCCATCTTACCAGAAGAAGTCTCTATAGTTCTTTTTAAAACGGTTGATAAAGGATTAAGTGATTATCTTATTTTACTACTTCGTAGATGCCTTATACATGGGCCAGCCAAGAAAACTCCTTAATCTCTACTCATATTTTATATAAGAAAAGTTTAAGAAAAGAAAAGAAAGTGCCACCCAGATGGAGCTTACAGGTTGCTCAGATTTCAAAAGTAAATTTACAAAGAGCAGAAAGAATGTCACATAACCAAGGATGAATACAGGAGTTTAGACAACGTAAGGTCCAAATAGTGTCAGGAAGATAAAAAATGAAGAAGAACTAAAGCTCTCAAAATGTTAAGGAAAGCAAGGAAGGGAAAAACATTTTCTGGAAACTGATGGTATAATTGATGAAGATTAAAAATAAAAAAAAGGAGGGCTTCCCTGGTGGTGCAGCGGTTGAGAGTCTGCCTGCCGATGCAGGGGACACGGGTTCGTGCCCCGGTCCGGGAGGATCCCACATGCCGCGGGGCGGCTGGGCCCGTGAGCCGTGGCCGCTGAGCCTGCGCGTCCGTAGCCTGTGCTCCGCAACGGGAGAGGCCACAACAGAGAGGGGCCCGCGCACCGCAAAAACAAAAAACAAACAAACAAAAAAAAAACAAAAAAAAATAAAAAAAGGAAAACGTCTTATGTCTTAACTCACTCATTTGCAGGAGATTTCTTAAGCATCTAAAACGTATTAGGCGTTAGTGGTCACAGACAGAGATCACTATGATACAGTGTGTGGCCTCAGGAATGTTTGGTGGAACAGAGTCATCAGTCAGCCACAGCACGATGTGGAAGAGTGACAGACAGACGCAGCTTTGCTGACACTCGCTCACTGTGTCTGCGGGGGTCAGACAATGGGTCACAGGGGAGGAGACAGACAGGACAGAAGGACGCCCAGGAGAGGGGACAGGATACGGAAGCCTAGAGGAACGGGCTGGACACAGGGCGTGGTACCACACTGAGCCTGGGAAGACGTGGTGGAGCTGGACCATACCGGCCCTGGTCTGTCATGTTGCAGAGTCTGGATTCAAATCCCACAGGCAGCCAGGAACTAAAAGAATTCGTTTTGATCTTCTCTTCCAGAAAGTATGAATTTCAAGAAGCAAAAGAGAATCAAACTCATGATAGATACATCACTGTACAGGAACACTTGGTCTCCTGGCTCATACAAAATTATTTTCAGAAAATATAAAAGACTTTGAAGATAAATCACTGACCTGATCACTGGTTATGACCTTTGAGTAACAGTGGAGATTAGGAGATATGGACAAAATCATTCAATTTGCATAGTCTACCTTTGACTTCCTTTTGTAAACTACAGATCAGAGACATTTAACTTCCATCCTGAGAATGTTTTCTAGAATAGATTATAAAGGTACTATGTTGTCTGGACTTAAGAAAAAGAAGACATTGACCACTAGCATTCGGGATGGGTTCAAAGAAAAAAAGTCATATAAACTGGCCTCATACCCATTTTTTAAAGTATTACTAGGAGGCATGATGTTATATGATATTTACTTTGAAGACATCGATGGATTAAAAAATGGTTGAATAAATTTATTTAAAAAGTGGTGGTTTAGAGAATGCTGACAACAGAAGAAAGCTAGTGCCACTAGGTCTGTCGTTGGCCCTACTCATCATACTGCTGGATGACAGAGGGAAATGGACATGACAAAAGACAGAATCAGACTCAAAAACAGGTACAAGTGGGACTGGTTCCAACAAGATTACGAGTAATAAATGTGTTATAATCAGCTCCCTCCAACCCTAACTGTAAAATGGAAGAAACCATGGGATCATCTTAAACTCCTCTTCTTCTCACAGTCCTGATATAATCCATCAATAAATCCTAGTGACTCCACTCTCAAAGTACAACCAGAACTTGGTACCCCTCACTACCTTTACTTCTACTGTCCTGATTCAAGCCACTGCCCTGGAGTATTGTAATAACTCTGTGCCGGTCTTTCTGTCCCTACCCTTGACCTCTAGGGTTTCTTCTCAATACAGCAGCCAGAGTGCTCCTTGTGAAATGAAAATCAAACCACACCACGTCTCCATTCAAATTCTTCTAGTGTCTCCTCATTTCGACAAGAGTAAAAGTGTGTCCAGTAGCTTCTAGGACCTCTCAGTGCTCTGGCATCTCACTGCCTCTCTGGCTTCACGTCTGCGGATCGCTCCCTCCCTCCTGCTGCCCACGAGCCCGCTGGCCAGGCTCCTCAGACGCCAGGTTAAAAATCACAGTGATTCCGGGACACAGACACACTACTAAATGTAAAATAGATATAACTAATAAGGACCTGCTGTGTAGCACAGGGGACTCTACTCAATACTCCATAATGGCCTATATGGGAAAAGAATCTAAAAGAAAAAGAGTGGATATATGTAGATGTATAACTGATTCACTTCGCTGTACACCTGAAAGTAACACAACATTGTAAATCAACTAGACTCCAATAAAAAAGGAGAAATCACAGTGATGTCCTGTGGCTTTTGTGTGCCCCCTGATACGAAGTGACGAGAAGGGTACTCTACCAAGTTATTCTTTGCAAAATCCCACACCCTCAGTCTAATTATGGAAAAATATCAGACAAACCCAAATTGAAGGATGTTTTACAAGTACCTGACCAGTACTCCTCTAACTGTCAGGTCACGAGAAACAAGGAAAGATGAGAAACTGTCACAGACCGGAGGAGACTAAGGAGACCAAACCAAATGCAATGTGTGCCCCAGACGGGACCCTGGAACAGGAGGACGTGAGTGGGCAAACCTGTGAGATCCAAATAAAGTCTGGGGTCTAGGTAACGAAAGATGGAGTCTGCTAATCCACGAACATGATAGATTTCTCCATTTACTGAGGTACTTGCTAATGCCTCTAATAAGGGTTTATAATTTGTTCATGTGGTCTTCCACATCTATTTTCATTTTTTAACTCTTGCTGATGTATAAGGATGACTTTAAATTCAGTATATCATTTGTAGTCAGCAAATTTGTCAGATTATCTTACTAGTACTAATAATTTATCTGTAGATTCTTTTTTACATATACAGTTGTATCGTCTGTAGATAATGAGAGTTGTTCTTTCCTTTTTAACTGCTATCTTTCTGGGTCTGTTCTGTCTTACTGCGCTGGCAGCACCCCCAGAAGAAGGCTGAGGAGAGTGGTAAACGTCCTAATCACCAAGGAAATGTTCTCATCATTTTGTCATTAAGCATGATGTCTGTGATAGATTTTACATAGACATACTTCCTTAGATCAAGGAAGTACCTAATTCATTAGTTTTTATGATATCCATTCACAGGTACTGAGTTTTTAATAAACATTTTTTTCTGTGTCTGTTGAAGTGAATTTTGAGTGTTCTCCTTAAGTCTGGGTTAAATGGTATTTTTAAATTTTTATTTTTTTTAATTTTTATTTTTGTAAAGATATTTTCTTGATGTGGACCATTTTAAAAGTCTTTATTGAGTTTGTTACAATATTGCTTCTGTTTTATATTTTTTTGGTTTTTTGGCCACAAGGCATGTGGGATCTTAGCTCCCCGACCAGGGATGGAACCCATACCCCCTGCACTGGAAGGTGAAGTCTTAACCACTGGACCACCAGGGAAGTCCCTAAATTGTTTTAAATGTTATTCTGACCTTGCATTTCATACAAGTACATGCATGTATACTGTATCGCTAATATCTTGTTTGGGATTTCTGTGTCTGTGTTCTGAGCAAGTCTGTAATTTTCCTTTCTTATACTTATCTGGTTTGGTATCAAGATTATGGTAGCCTCATTGAAAGAGTTGGGGAATCTTCTCTCTTACACCAGTCTTTGGAAGCACTGTCTAAAATTCTAGTTATTATCTCCCTGAATATTTAGAAGAATTTACCAGTGATGTCATTTGGGCTAGTTTTCTTTGTAGAGGAGGAAAAAATTTATATATATACATACACACACATATGTACACATATCAAATTATCATGTAGAAAAATTTACTGTTTTTTCTTTTGGTGTACAGTTCTATGAATTTTAACACATGTAGATTCATGTAACCACCACCAAAAACAGGACACGGAAGAGTCCCATTAACCCCAACACTCCCTGGTGCCACCTATCCCTTTAGGGTCACACTTTCCCTTTAGCCCTTGGCAACTACTGATTTGTTATCCAGCATACAGTCTGTCTTTTTGAAAATGTAAGGTACGTGGACTCAAACAGTATATATAACCTTTTGAGATTGGCTTCTTTCATTTAGCATAAGGCCTTTGAGATTCATCCAAGTTGTTGCTTGTATCAGTAGTTTGTCCCTTTTCATCACTGAGTAGTATTCCATTTCATGGATGTACTAGAGTTTCCTTACACTTTCACCTGTTGAAGGACAATGGGTTGCTTCCAATTTTTGGAACTTATGAATAGAGCTTCTAACATCAGCGTACAAGTTTTCATGTGAACCTAAGTTTTCATTTTCCTAGGGAAAATACCCAGGAGTGGGATTGCTGGGTCATATGCTAAGTGTATATTTAACTTTATAATAAACTGCCAAACTGCCTCCCAGAGTGGCATAGCATTTGCAATCCTAAGAGTCTCAGCTGCTCCATATCTTCACCACTCCTTTGTGGTGAGGTTATAGAACTATTCCTGTTTTCCAATTCTTCCTGAGCCAGTTTTGGCTAAGAATTTCTAATATCCTGTCCCACATTTCCCCTGTAAACTTGTTAATGTCTGTAGTATCTGTAGTTATGTCCACTCTTTCATTCTTGATTTTAGCTATTTATATTTTCTTTTTTCCTTGATCAATCTCATCAAAGGTTTGTAAATACTAATGTTTTCGAAGAATAAAGTTTTGCTTATGTTGATTTTTTGTACTGTAGGTTTATTATTTTTTTCAAAGATTTTTTTTTTTTGATGTGGACCATTTTTAAAGTCTTTATTGAATTTGTTACAATATTGCTTCCGTTTTATGCTTTGGTTTTTTGGCCTCAAGGCATGTGGGATCCTTAGCTCCCCAAACCAGGGATCGAACCTGCACCCCTGGCATTGGAAGGCAAACTCTTAACCACTGAACTGCCAGGGAAGTCCCCTGTAGGTTTATTTTCAATTTTATATTACAGTTGATCCTTGAACAACATAGGGTTGAACTGCACAGGTCCACTTACATGCTGACATTTTTCCATAGTAAATACTACAATACTAAGCTATTTGCAGTTGACTGAATCCATGGATGAGGAACTGCACGAACGGAGGGACCCGCACGCACTGAGGGACTGCAGGCATGGGGGGACAGTACACACGGCGGGGACCACACATGTGGTTGGGGGGAAATTGCAAGCACGGAGGGCTGACTAGGCTGCAAGGAGGGTCGGCACCCTGACCCTCACGTTGTTCAAGAGTTAACTGTACTTATTTTGTTTTGTTTTCTTTTAGTTTCAAACAACTCAGTTTGCTGTTCTTTTTCTAAGTTCTTAAGATAGATGCTTATTAGTGCATTAACTCTGAGCCAGAAACTTTCCTAAAATATGTACTTAAAGCTCTAAATTTTCCTCTAGAAACTGCTTTAACCACATCCTACAAATTCTGATATAGAATATTTTTACCATTCAGTTCAAAATATTTCCTCATTTTCATTATGATCTCTTTATTGATCCATGAACATACATTCAAAAGTGTGTTCCTTAAAACTCCCAAACATAACATTCTATTTATCTTATTTTACAGCTTAATTGTATTGTGTTCAAGGAACATGCTCTGTATGATTTTATCCTTTGAAATTTGTTGAGATTTGCTTTACGAGCCTGTATATGTTCAATTTTTACAAATATTCCAAATAGCTTGAAAAAATACTTATTTTGCAATTACTAAGTACACTGTCCGTATATCTTTTCAAATCTTCTGTATCCCCATTGGTTTTGTGTGATTATTCCATCAATGACTGACCAAGGTATGTTAAATCCTCAGCAATGACTGTATGTTTGTCTTTTTCTCTTTGTAGATTGTCTAATTTTTCTTCACATATTTTTGAGGCCTTGTTATTAGGTACAAACACATTTAAAATAATATCTGATCAGTGAATTTAATCTTTCATCATTATAAAATGATCCTGTTATCCATAATAATGCTTTTAGCCTTCAAGTCTACATCATCTGCAATAAATTTAGCTACACCCACTTTTTTGGTGAGTATTTTCATGGGAAATACTATCTGTTTATCTATCTTTACCATGTACTTGTCATTTTCTCTGTTCTTCTTACACCTCAGACCTCTATCAAGGATTTCTCTCTTCATGCCTAAAATATATTCTTTAAGACTTGCTTTAATAAGGGTCTACTGAGAACACGTTTTCTGTTTCCATTGCCTGAAACTTGTCTGAAATCATCACCTCCTTTCTTAAAAGATATTTTGTGAAGTACAGAATTCTGTACTGGCAGGCATCGTTTCCCTATGTCTGGCTTCCACTGTTTTTACAGAGAATTCAGCTGTCGGTCCAACTGCCACTGTCTCAAACATAATCTGAATTTGGGGGGTTTACTTTTAAGAGTTTTATTTTTGTCTTGGATAATCTGTAATTTCACCATAATGTGACTGGGGATAGATTTATTTATCCTTCTTGAGATCCACTGAACTTCCTGAATCTGTGGTCCGGTGTCCTTCATCAAGACTGAAAAAAATCTCAGCCATTATCTCTTCAAATACTGCTGCTTCCCTGTTCTCTCTTCTCCTAGAATTAAGAGTAGAAGAAACTTCTATTCTATCCTTCATGTCTCTTATCAGGATTTTTCTATCTGTCTCTCTGAGTTGCATTTAGTATAAATTTCCCCCTATATTCCAATTCATTAATTCTTTCTTCAGCTCTGTTTACTTTAGTGTTAAACCTATCCTTTGAATTTGAATTTCTATTATTCTATTTTTTTAATTTTTAGAAGTTATATTGGGTTCTTAAAATCTGTTGGTTCTACTGTATTTTATCCTACCACAGCAGGTAATTTCAAGTTTGCATATGTTTTCTTTAAACATGACAGTCATTTTATAATCTGTATTAGATAGTTAAAGTCCTTACGGGTCAGTTTCTGTTTCCTTTTGTTTCTGGTAATTCTCACTCACATTGCTGTCTTCTTACTGAATTATCTGGGAAACTTCTACAGTGCTAAGATGAAGGTATGTTCCTCCAAAAGATGTGGCTTTGCTTCTGCTTGGTGTCTATGGGTAGGGCAGCAGGTCCACTTTACACTCAATTATGGCTTGAACTTTATCAGGCTGCCCAGTAATGTGAATCTGAGCTATAAATCAATGTATGACAGCTTGTGGTTACTGTTTCTCAGAGACAATCCTCCATTCCCCCAATCCCTAGTCAAGGCAATTTTGTTTGCTAATTCCTGAGGATGGTAGGGGTGGTAGAGGGTTTGCTTTTAGTTCATCATAGTCAGGATGTAGTCCATACTAGGGGAGGATCTGCTACTAACTCTTTGGTGATCCAAGGCTTTGTTTCTTCTCAGAAGCCTGAAAACCACATCTTAGGTTACCCTTGTGAGGCAAATGTCCTCGAGGCCAAAGAGTCTTCTACGCTGTGCTCTGCTGACCTCTATGGCTTCCTGTATCCGCTTAGATTTATAAACCGTTAATGTCTTAACTATCTAGTTAGCTCTTTAAATCTTTCAAGAAGATTTCTTTCTTTATTTAAAAATTTAATACCATTAGTTATTTTCAGTGAGAACACTGGTCCAAATAATCTATCCCAAAGTATTTTCAGAAACAGAACCTCTTCATTGATTTTTTCATCTTTCTTTTTACCTCTATCTCATTCTCCTGATCTCCCCCTTTTCCAGACAAATCATTTCTTTCTTGCTTCTGTAGTAAGACTTCGGATCAATGACACCAGTGGATCAGTTCTGGCTACCAACAGTAAATACTTAAGAAATAGTTGCTCCCCAAAGTTCCGAGCTCAGTATTACAATTTAACAGGTTATCAGCCCTGCTGTGATAATAAATAAGCAAGTTAACTTCTCTGGGTTCTACTTTCCAGAAACCTGGGAGTTATGTCAGCCTTTCTTTCTCAATTACACAGAATTACATGGAATCAACCAAATTTAATACATTTTACCCCCTACATTTCTGTCAAATCTCTCACTTTTATTCCCATCCCAAGGCCCACTTCTTCAGTTCAAAAACCCTCTTCACTGCCTGAACTATTAAGCCTCTTTACTGAGGACACTACCTCCTACCTCTAGACACCCCTGCTCCTAGGATTCTTTTTCCATATTGCTACCGGACTTATTTCTAAAGTACATATCAGTGCTGTTATTCTCATAGCTTCCAGGATAAAGTTCAAATTCCTTGACTTAGCACATGATGCCCTTCATAGTCTTTCCCTTGTTTACTTCTCTGAGCTCATTTTCTGCCAACCCCATTTGTTCCAATCTTTGTGGTTTCATGTATGTCGTGCGTTCTGCTGCAAGCACCTCCTCTGCCTCTCCTTTGCCTACTGAACCTCTACTGGTCCTTTGTGACTCAAGCCCAGCACTGTTTCACTCGGAAATTCCTCTAGGACTTCTCCTCTCTCAGGTGTAGGTGTTCCTTCCTCATGTTTCCACATAACTCTTAAATTTACACCTACATCGAACTATAATGACTTTGTGACCTATTTCCCTCTCCCACATTAAACTGTAAGCACTTTTCACACAGAGACAGTCTTATTCCAGTTTGCAACCCCATTCCTGCAGAGCTGCTGAATGGACAGGTGAGTAACGCCATAAAACGAGGGGCTGATTACGTGATTCCAGAGGTCCTCTGTTAGCTATAAAATTTGTTAACTCCTGTCACCCTGTGCCTACTCCTTGGACTCTTATCTCAGCTTCCACATTTGGTTACTCAGATTCTTGGACCTGCATACCTGACCCATTTCCCCTGACTGTCTAGCCTGAGTTTTGATATCCTGTTGAGATGACTTCCCTGAATTTGAATCTTGCTGGGCAGCTTCTCTCTGCCTGACCTTGAACTTGGTCCCTTTACCTGCTCCTCTTTGCCTCTGCTGATGCCCCTGAGCCCGATCCCCGATCCCTCTAATTCAGAGCAGCTGCCACGTCCACATCCTTCTGTTTTTATCCCACTGTTGCTTAAATTCTCACAATATAGGCTAAATAGTTTATTGGGAAAAGTAGAAAGGAGACATTTTGGAGCTGGAAGAAAAAATACGTTCATTTGACAGATGAGGAGGAAGGTTAGACACAATGTCTGCTCACTGAAAGGGCACTAGTGGAGGCTCCTTTCATTGCTCCTTCCACTCAACCGTGCTTTACTTTTGTAAAGGATTTACTCGAGGAGAAATTTAAAGCAAGTGAAAGAACCATGTGAGAGACAGAGAGAGAGAGAGAGAGAGAGAGAAAGAGAGAGAGGGAGGGAGATGCTTACAAACACTAAAAATATTCCCATGATTTACCTGCGTTTGGTATTTTTGCACACTGAATTATCTTATAATGTTACTATACCAAAATATACTTTGTTGGTTTCTAAGTAGACTCTTCATTTGAGGTCACAATATGAAATTAAAGATAGGTTCAATTACATCAACAGTATAGGGAAAGCTTGATTCTGGTTTTAAAAAAACTACCAAAATTCAATATATTATATGGATCAATATATTACATGCAAGTTATGGTCAAAATAACTTTCATCTCTCCTAATAAAATAGCAATGCATCATCAAGTTTAACACGATGAAGGTATTTTCAAATTGTCAATTAGGCCCATGCATTTCCTATTAATCCCACACTGACTTTAGAATGTACTTTTTGGTAAGTAGAAGGAGAACTTCTACTGATTAACAGCAAATAAATTACAGTTCATTTCAAACTTTTCATCCAATCTATCGTTTCAGTTAATATATTTTTTAAGAGAAGAGGGAAGAGATATGGGAACATATGTATACGTATAGCTGATTCACTTTGTTATACAGCAGAAACGAACACACCACTGTAAAGCGATTCTACTCCAATAAAGATGTTAAAAAAAAAAAAATCCGGAGAATAGAACATTACCAGAAAAACTAAACTCACCGTCGTCTTCCCAGCAGCTCTTCACGTTCCCTTCTCTTGCGCTGCTCCCAGGTAACACTGTCTGGTCTGTTGGCAGGTCATCTTCTGGCACGCCACCTTCACAATCTGCTGCATCCGTGATACTTTCTTCTTCCACAATGTGGAGTTTGTCTTCATCGTCTGAATCTGAATTTGTTTCTACCACAGTATTATAGTTTGTAACTGTAATACAAACAAGAAACAAATAATCAAAACCAATTAGTACAAAAGCTGGTTTTCACACGTTAGTACAAAGAAATTTTAAGAAGTACTTAAAACACTGGCGTTCAACAATAGTTTTAGACTGTAAAATGTAAGCAACTAATTTATTTGATAACATGCACGCACACAGCACTTACTAGATACTAGGTGGACAAAAAGGCAAGTAACAGTAGCCACGCTTAAATGCTTAGCTATGCACACGGGCGTTTTATGGAGAGTGATTCGCTGATTCTTACAACAACCTTTTAGCAGCCCTATGACCACAGGATCTACCTACCGCCTACTGCTTATATCCCTGTTCTACAGAAGCGGAAACTGAGGCACAGGGAAGGTAAGTATCTTGTCCAAGACCACACAGCATCTAGGAAGTGGCAGGGTGGCGATGTGAACCCTAGGAGTCTGGTTCCATATTCTGTGTCCTTAACCACTACATCAAACATCTTCTCCAATCGTAATGAGTTTATATGACATGACACTGCTTATGTAGAACAAGGGCTTCAAATCTTTAAAGCATTACAATTTAAGAAAAGAGTTCATCTCTCCTAATAAAATAGCAATGCATCATCAAGTTTAACACAATGAAGGTATTTTCAAATTGTCAATTAGGCCCATGCATTTCCTATTAATTCCACCCTGACTTTAGAAAGAATCAACCAATTTAACCAAATTCCCACATAATTAAGACATGATTTAAGTAATGTTTATACGTAAGTCCGTCATTCTGAAGGAAAAAAAACCCTGACATTCAGTTTTCAAACGGGCACCCTTTCCACATTTTTAATGAGCTTCGATAAACTTTAACACACCAGCATTATAAAGACATATAATAATTCTGAATAACTACAGCTCACAGAACCAAAACAAATTATATAGTATAGTCAATATTTTTTCTTCAGAGTCCTTGTAATAGTCACTCTAATGCGATAAATTATTTAGAACCTCATGGGGTATGGTCACTGGAACACCTCTTTTCAACAATTAGCCGTGTGATTCTTACTTGCTAAGATAAGTGTGAGAGGAAGGGAGAAAAAGAAAGCTTTGTTTACGTAGCTGAGCAACAATCATTTCCAGTTATTCTTTCCACTTCTTCCTTAAATTTTCCGAGCATTCTTGAAAGAAGATAATCACCTAAATGCTTAAACGGTGTGCATATATATATATATATATATACCCCTTCCCATACAAACACCCCCCCCACCAAGAACACAAAAGAAGAAACAGTCAAAAGCATGGATGTGTATGTCAAGGCGAGAACTAATAACCACGTCTCCAAAACTGCTCTAACAGACCCTGGGAAAACCCCTCTGTCCAAGAGAGTACCGGAGTTCCTCTTTTGCCCACACTGGGAATTCTTCCGTATCTGAAGAAAAGTGTCAAGTAGTGTTGTGTCTGTAATACTTCAGTGTGAATACAGTTTCCAAGATCTTGCCCCAAGAGCAAATAGTTCTCTCTCTAGCTTTAATGTAAAAGTAATACATGTCACTGTAAAAAAATTCAGACAATACAAAACATGTAAAATTAGTAAACTCCCCCTCTCCCAATTTTTCCTTCCTCAACTCACTCTTTCAAGGTTAACAATAACAGCAAGGTTTATTAATTAATTTATGCCCTAGGCAGGCACGATACTAAGCATTTTATAAACCTTATCCTATTTAATTGTAACATAGACCTCACCTTATACACATATATATCATGTATTTAATATCAATCCTATATGTAAGTGTATGTGTGCATACTTAAAATACACACATATGGGATCACTTTATACTGTTGTGCCACTTGGTTTTTTGCCACTTAATTACATATCCTGGAAACTTTTCTATGTGAGCATCTGTGGAGCTTTCCCATTTTCCTCTGGACGGCTACAGAGCATTTCACTGTAACAGATATAACCTAACCAATCACCTGTGGACAAAATTTAGTTTGTTTCCAGTGTTTAAGCATTGTCAACAACATCATAATAAATTTTCTTGTAAATATGTCTTTGGACATTCCTTAAATACATTTGTCAGATACATTAGTAGGGGTGGAGTTGCCGAGTCAAAGGAAAACTTGTTAAGTAGATACGGAAACACAGGGAGCTCCTTGCACTCCAGCCACACCAGGAGCGGTGTGAATTGTGAAACTGTGTGTGTGGGTAAATAGCGTGATTCTCAAAGGACAGTCTGCAGTCGGGAAGGGGTTTCCCAATGGACCCTTAAGCGAGGGTAGATACAGGTGTGTGTGTATCTGGATGAGGGATCTTATTGGCAGATGATGCAACAATGCTGTGAGCTTTATTTTTACCGTCAAGGGCTCCGTGTCAGTAGCTACTGAATGACTTGCTAAAGTCACTGAAAGCCGGGACAGTATATAAAGGCATTTCTATGCCACAACCTAAACTTAGAACACAGCTAGTGTTTCCTCAGGGTTAATCGATTCTGTATTCCACTAGAGCTGGATGCCACGGGAGGTTTGGCTCACTGCAAAGCTCTCATCGCGCCTGGACACTCACAGACAGCTGAAATTCCTACTGTTTTCTGAAGGGACGTTTTAGCGCTTCTTCAGCGTCTTGAGTTGACCACGGGTTTATACTGGTGCTATTCTTGCCTTTTAATGAAGTATACTCCAGTTTAGCTTTATCATTATCAATTTTGTTAGCTGTAGGGTTTTTTTTTGTTAACCCTAGATATTTACATGCACACGTAAGAGCATTCTAGGCTCGACAATTTCCCCCAAATTGGGCTTTAAGACGTGTATGCATTACGGTTCAAATATTTACTTGCATGCTTCACAGTTCTCACTGAGTTCTTTTTACTCTGAGCTCTTTTATTCTGTCTGAGTCAACTGTAGCCTGAAGTCCTCTGAGAAGACCTGTCACTGTCTAGGACTCTAGCAAAACTCCCTCCTGTCCCCCAGTACAAGCCGCCCTTGTGGTATGGAAGATTATAAACCAAATAACCAAAACACAGAGACGGCATATATTTTACTATTATCCTGTGAATTTTCCTAAAGCATGTTTTGAATAAGTGGTACAAAACTTGAAAAATCCAGAAGAGCAATACATTTTGCTGGCTAAGATAGAAAAAAGACCAATAACTATTTTCCAAGACTTCACACTGTCTTCTGCTTCAAAGTCACTTAGCGGAGAGAAAAAGCAGTGCAAATCACTTACGTTATTGTCATAACTCAGATGACAGGCAAGCCTCCCTGTGTGTCTGGATCTATCCTTTTGTGGATCTACAGAGCTTACCTCCAAAGTACAGCCCCAGCATTAAAAAGCATAGAGAATAACACAGGACCTTTATAAATTCTGATAGCCAGTGAGAGTGCCAGTGATCTCAACTGTGCCCATCTATCTCCATATCTCTACACTGTTGCACCCTTTGGCTAAAAAAATAATATAGTTTATCTAAAGGGGAATATTATTAACCATCACAGGTGATCATCACCTCTAGCTTCTGAGTTTTCATTGAAATAATAACATTTTAAGAAAGAAAAGACAAAGGAACAGAAAAGGTAATTAAATCTAGTTTATAATACACAATACGAATTTAAATTTCAATAAAAATAGGAACACTTTCAACGCATCCTAGAATGGGATAAGGACACGCTGACTCTTGGTGGTGATTCCCGTTTGTGTCATTTGCTAACATGAATGCCAGATGTAACAGCGTCTCCTGCACAAGGTGGCTGTGAGGAACTAATGACTTAGAAATGCGCTGTGCTTATTAGATCAGGATCTCGTAGGCAGTAAAGACTACAGAAGTGTCTGCTGTTACCACCAGCAGCAACACCTCACTGAAGCTTGCAACAATCCCTAACAAGCAGGTACTGTTATAGACCAAAAAAGTAGCTGAGTAACGTGTCTGAGGTTATGTAGCTACTAGGTTGAAAAGCTGGACTCCAAACCTGGTCTGCCTGATTCCACAACCCATATACTTTTACTGCTATATATAAAGCCTGCTGACAGAAGATGGCTGCACTAATGATAAATATTTTTAAACTTGTATTTTTGCGTCTAGCCTATTCTGGGGCCCTGTAATCCCATACTTAACAATTTGGCACTAAAAACATTTGCAAATGACTAAAGAATTTTAACCATTAGAATCTCAAAATAATATAACAAACAGTATACCATGGGGTAATATCATCATTATAATCAATAAACTCTAAAAGACTAGCACATAGCATATTATTTTTAGTACTGATTGCATGTAGCACCGCATCAACTGCACTAAACTCCTATGTATCTGTTTCTTAAGTAATGTACAATAATAAAAGAACTAGCTAAATCCGACGAAGACAGTTCAAGAAGAGGGCAATACAATCTCAACTTCCATCACGAAGATATCTGAAGGCTTTACAAACAGAAACCCCACCGGACACTGTCTACAGTTGCTCTGAACAGCAGGTTAGGTTCCTGCACGTAAGCGGGAGACTGGGGGCGGGTAGGGGAGTGGGCGGTGGTCAGGTCTGACTCACAGGTTTTCGGTTCCTGTCCGGTGACAGCGGTGGCACGTGTCGGTTAAAGCCCCAGGTAAGGCCACGTTTCGACATATTTTCGGATGTACAACGGCGTTTTTCCTTCCAGAGGAGGAGGGTGTCATGCTTGATTACATCCCACTCATCCCTACCTAACCCCCAAACACACACTCATACGCATGGCAGAAAAGAAAGATAAAATCTCTCTTAGGAAAAGACCTAAGACTGGTCCTTAAAAACTAACAGACTCCTTCTAACAAACTCTTCCGTATACATCAGTCTAACCTACTGGCATAATTTAAGGAAGACCTAGAAAAAGAGGTACACTGCAAGTCTGCTCACGATTACGGTTGGATCGAGCGGCAGAATATTCTACACGGGTCTGCACTAGGCTGAGAACGACACGATTCAGGCACGAGCGCTCGAAGCGTGGAGAGGAAGGCGGAGACCAGCACAAGCGCTTCCGCTACTCCTCGACATCACTGGGACGAAAATAATGTCGCGTCACGTACTTTTCTTGTCCTGAGCAGAGTCCCTGGCGCACTCACTGCCTTCCACACGGTAGGTACAGAATTATTTGCTGAACTGAATCTGAGGCCACACTTCTTTTTTTCTCAGTGAAGTC
Source organism: Physeter macrocephalus (assembly GCF_002837175.3). Lineage (NCBI taxonomy): Eukaryota > Metazoa > Chordata > Mammalia > Artiodactyla > Physeteridae > Physeter > Physeter macrocephalus. Next base: position 7,991,907 of record NC_041224.1, on the reverse strand, counting down.
GGTGAGTATATTTAAGTGTTACTGATAATTCAGGAAAATGAAGACAAAGCTGCAGTGATAACCATATAAAGAAACTTGTAAATTAACACATGAAATAGAAAGGAGAGGTTATTTGACAATTCATAAGGTTATAGAAAACTTCTGCAAATATTTCTCCCAGAAAGAGGAACTCATGCTGTCCATAAATACTGCACTCAGTATACACCGTCAGTATTTGTTAATCTGGCTTCTGACTTAATTTATAGATAATATTAACTTACTATCTATATTATGTACTGCATAAAGTTAGGATATAATAGGCATATTTAATATAACATACAAGTAACCTAGTAATGTACAATGTGTATATTATCTAATTTTATATTTAAGTCCCTTAAAAATAGGCACCACAGTGACTGCAGAGTGCTCCAAGCCCTATGAACATGGGAGGTTTCAATAAACACTAATGGCTCAGCCGATGTTGTGGGAAGCTACTCCAATTCCTCTCTAGGTAAAACCTTTCTTAACTTCGGGTACCTAGTGAACAATAATCATAGACTCTTTTCACATTTTCAAAATAATCTGAAAAACATAACTTCAGTGAAGGTCCATGATTCTGAAGTTAGCCCCTGCAAAAGGGCTGGTGGTTTTCAATGCCTCCAGATACCAGCTATTAATAGACTGAGAGCTGACTTGTTTTCTCCCCTCTCTCATCACACAAAAAGTACTAGGTTTCCATGGGATCCGTCTTTGGTCCTCTCTCGGTCCTTACTCTGGCCCTTCCCCCATTCTCCACGGGTCCGCTGTCTACGGCCCCCAATAAGGGCCATCCCAAGTGACCTTCCCCTTGTCCTGCCGTATCAAAACTCCCACTCATCCAGGGAGCTTATTTCAGCCAGTGTTAGTACAATTCACAAAAAGGTTGGTGGAACAGTTAAACCGCAAAGTTCTTAGCAGATTAAACTAAATTCAGTCTCACGAACAGGTGAGGAAACTATGTGGACTAAAATAACTCACACTAAATTATTAATAACTAATATTGCCTTCATAGGTTAATTCTACATTTATGAAAGGATGCTTTTTAATTTATATTACTTGTTACGTCTGGAATACAGGAAGTATGACAAAATGCAAGTAAAGTGTGAAAAAGAATTTAAAAATATAAACATGGAAATTATTGAGTCAAAAACTAGAGAAGCCATATAATCGATAAATCAATCCAAAAGCCAGATCTTTAAAGTATCAGTAAAAGAGACAAGTCACTAGCCCACTTAACACTAGAAAAAAATTGAGAGGCACAAATATTCGATATTAAAATGCAAATAGAGAAGTAACTCCAACTAAAAGTAATTGAAGCTACTTACTTTATAAATATTTTGCACAAATCTAAGCAGGTAAATTTGTAAACATGGATGAAATAACTCTTCTGGACACTGTAAATGATTATAGCTACATTTGATAGAATTTATAAAATTATGGAAGAGAGAGCAATGGTAGACAGACCATAGAATAAATTTAGGAAGCTATCAAACAGTTAACCAAAAAGTGCCAGATGTTTTCCCAGGTGAACTTCAGATCTTCAAAGGACTGATAATTCTGTTGCCTTTTAAAAAGAGAGAGGAAAATGCAAAGAGTCCAAATTCTTTCTATGAAGCCAGCATAGTAACAGTCAACTAGAATCTGAGGAACAGGGACTTCCCTGGTGGCACAGCAGTTAAGAATCCGCCTGCCAATGCAGGGGACACGGGTTCAAGCCCTGGCTCAGGAAGACCCCACATGCTGTGGACCAACCAAGCCCTGCGCCACAACTACTGAGCCTGAGCTCTAGAGCCCGTGAGCCACAACTACTGAAGCCCGTGCACCTAGAGCCTGTTGCACCCTATGCAACAAGAGAAGCCACCGCAATGAGAAGCCCGCACACCTCAACAGAGTAGACCCCGCTCGCCACAACTAGAGAAAGCCCGCGCGCAGCAACGAAGACCCAGCGCAGCAATCAATCAATAAATGTCTGAGGAAGAGTACACACATGCCCACTCATAAAATCAGTCTCACTGGTAATCACTGACGTAAAAATTCCAAATAAAATATACTCAACATTTAGAAATATATGAGAGTTCACTAACACAGTAAAGGAGAGACAATATGACTTGTATAGAAACTGAAACGCTTTGGAAAAAATTCACTATTCCTTGCTGATAAATGCTTTTTCATAAAAATAAAACTGAAGTCAGTATCATGATAAACTATTATGTATGGGAGGCAATTTTAAGATAAAGATGTTTAATGTCATTACAAGTTAGCAGTATTCTAAAAGAACAAGCTGAGTTTTTAAAAGAACAAAAGAAAAAGCACAAATACTGGAAAAGATAAAGCAAAATTATTATTTACAGGTGATATGTTTCTGGAGAATGCAAGAAAAAATCACTGAAAAACTATTAGTAATTAGAAAATTTGGTAAATGACTAATTATGAATTTAACAGAAAAAAATTAATAGCTTTCCAATAAACCAACAATAACCTGCTAAAGACATATGAAAATAAAAATTCTATTAATAATAGCTACTCAGAGGATAACACATGAAGGAAAAAAAGAAGGCTGGAGGACAGTGGGGAGCTTGCATACCCCACTGCGTGTGGAAAGATGTGGATGAATGAAGACCTCCCTCTTTGGGGTGGAATGATTTCATATTGTAAAGATTCAATTCTACCTAAAATAATCTACAAACTCAATGTAATTCTGGTCCAAATACTGACATGATACTTTAGATTCTAAATCTAGGTGATTTAGACCAAATGATTCTAAAGTTTACAAGGAGAGCTAGGAGCTCAGTCTCTGGAGCCAGACTGCTTGGTTCAAATCACAGCTTCCCCACTTACTGGCCATGTTACTCAACCTTCTCGTGCCTCAGTTTTCTCATCTCTAAGATGGGGATGATAACAGTATGTCCCTAATAGGGTTGGCATAATGATAAAAATAATTATATATGCAAAAATCTTAATGTAGTACTGCATGTAAGTGCTCAATACATGATGTTAGTAGTATTATTTTCTGGGAAAATAAACACAAAAGTATTCAGGGAAATTCAGAAAACTAACAGTAACGGTGGTGGTAGGAGAACATGGACTAGCCATACCAGATAGGGAAAGTATCTCAAAGCTATAGAAATGGAAATAGATTTTCACAGGCACAGGGACAGGCAAACGATCAATGGACTTGCATAGAATCCAGAAACAGCCCCCAAACACACGGTAGTCTTGCTAATCAGATTCCCACCTCACAACTTTAACCAAAATGAAATCTGCATGAATCAAAGATTTTAATTAACACTAATGAAACCACAGATATAACAGAAGAAAGCACAAGCAAATCGATTTCTTCTACAGACTTGGAATAAGGAAGGCTGTTACAAACACGATGTGAAACCCATGATTATATATAGAAAAAATTCAAGTCAAAAGACAAATGACAAACTGAAAAATATCTGCAATACATGTTATCAGAGGCTGACTTCTTTATTGCACAAACAATTCTTAAATATCCATGAGAAAAAGATGAACCACCCAATAAGAATATGCAAAGGTAATTCACACACACAACAATATGAATGGCCAATAAGCATGTAAAAGGACACTCAACCTTGCCAATTAACGACATACCTACTTTAATCCTACACTGTTATAATATCATTACTTCTTATACACACCTTTAACTCTCCTGCCTTTCTCCGACTTCAAAGCCCCTATTCTGATTAAATCTCACTTTTCCAGACTATACCTCAGTCCCTGTTTCCTGCAAAGCCTCCTGAAAACAATGCCTACACTTGCCTCCAGCGTTTCTTCCAACTTGCTCTTATCTTGTCGTGACTGTGAAGGATGTTTACATTGTTAAATCCAACGACAATCATCAGGCCTCATGTTACTCGACCTACTAGCAGCATCTGACATAATCCATCACTCTCTCCTTGTCAAAACCATCTTTTCTTTTGACTCTCTCAGTCTTCCTCCTAACCCCTTACTGCTTTTCTGTTTCTTTCCTCCACCTCCGGGCCTCCACATCTGTCTCACAGCTCTAAACCTGCTTCATATCCGAGTCCCGTTTCTCCTCGGAACTCCAGACCTGGACGTCCACTGCCTACTTGACACCTCCACCTAGATGACCAAGGTGCAAACCTGCCGTGTCCCCAAGGTGACTCCCGGGCCTCTGCCAGTCCCCTCACTTCAGTAAACGGCAATTCTGTTCTTCCAGCTGCTCAGGCCAAAAATCTTGGTGTCAGTTTTGACTCCCTATTTTCTCATATTCCACGTCTAACCTAGAGGGGATGTATCTTAGAATCCATTTGGCATCTGACCAGTTTCTGCCCCCCCCGGCCCCCCGAATATCATTAACAGTCTCCTCTCAGGCCTTCCTACTGCTTCCTTTGCCCCCCCTACAGTCAGTTCTCAGGACGGCAGCCAAGCAATCCTTCCACCGCATCAGGGGGACCCTGTCACCTTCCTCCCAAACCAGCCAGTGGGTTCCCACCTCATCCACTGCAATCCAAAGGCCCTTCAGGAGCTGTGCCCGCCGCTTGGACTCCACCTGCGCCGTACGCCCGCCCCCTGCCCTCCGGATGCACTGGTCAAGGCTTCTGCAGACTGCCCTAAATACAGCCACAGGCCTCCTCCTCCACAAGAGCACACCCCACTCCTGTGATTTCTTTCTCTTTAAAGTACTTATTGCCAACTGCCATAATAATTTACTATTTTTTAATTGTCTCCTCTCACTAGAATGTAAAATCCACGTGGGCAAGATTTTTTGTTTTGTTCACTGCTGTGCCCCCATGCATGTACAATACTGCCCATCAGTACTAACTGTTCATTAACTCATGGTATACGCAGGGGTTGCGGAAACAAATACACGCTTTCATGTTGTGTCAATTTGGCAGTGTTTTCCAAAATTTAAAATGTTTACCTGCTGATCCAGCAATTTCTTGGAATTTACCCTTTAAATGAACTTACACAGGTGTGCAAATACGTATACATATGTTTCTCTGCAAACTTGCTTTTAATTACAAAAATCCTAAATAGCCACCCAAGGTATATCTATTTGTACTAATATAGAGGAGTCCTCCAAAATAGTCTGATCCCATTCTTGTAGAAAATAAAGACACAGAGTACATATACATGCACCTAAATAATGCATGATACTGTCTAGAAGGACATACAAATGAAGAAATGGAGTAAGAAAGAGTGACCTGTTTTTTTTCTATTTTATTCCTTCTATAAGACTGTTTAAATATTTGTATTACTGAAACTTTTTTTTTTGTTTTTTTTGGCTGTGTTGGGTCTTTGTTGCTGCACGCGGGCTTTCTCCAGTTGCGGCGAGCGGCGGCTGCTCTTTGTTGCGGTGTGCGGGCTTCTCACTGCAGTGGCTTCTCTTGTTGTGGAGCACGGGCTTCAGTAGTTGTGGCATGAGGGCTCAGCAGTTGTGGCGCATGGGCCTAGCTGCTCCGCGGCATGTGGGACCTTCCTGGACCAGGGCTCGAACCCACGTGCAGTGCGCGGCCTTCTCGTGCGGGCTTCTCACTGCAGTGGCTTCTCTTGTTGTGGAGCACGGGCTTCAGTAGTTGTGGCATGAGGGCTCAGCAGTTGTGGCGCATGGGCCTAGCTGCTCCGCGGCATGTGGGACCTTCCTGGACCAGGGCTCGAACCCACGTCCCCTGCATTGGCAGGCGGATTCTTAACCACTGCACCACCAGGGAAGCCCTACTTAAATTTTTCTAAAAGATAAGTTTTAAATGTGCAGGGAGAAAGTCTGAAATAATATCAGCATTCTGTTGCTAGTGGTGAACATCAGAAAACTGAACTGGGATCAGGGGATACATTTTCTTAATATTGTTACTTGAATTTTAATAACAGTAGCTAGGAGGGTATGATTAGGAACAACATGAAGTGAAATCTTAAAAATAAAGGTTAAAAATAACATTTAGGAAGAAAATAAATAATAAGTTGTAAATATACATCCTGTAGATTTTGAAATAAAACAACTTAAGTTCTTATTAGAAAATAACAGCTCTATTTGTCTTACATATGTGAAAGACGTAGCTGTCTGTTTTACAGTATGAATCACATTCACCTCTTCTATCCATAGCTACCTAAAAGCGTTACCTCACGCAAAATGAAAAAGGAAAGTGACACTTGCAGAGAGACGTAAGTGACCACCCAGGCCTGTGCCTCCTGCCTTTCCCACCGGTGCTGAGGGCAGCTGCTCTCGTACTCTGCAGGCGCCCAGGGAGGCCTGTGGAGAGCACTTGCTTCCCCTTGTCAAAGGCAACTAATACTCCCAAAGCACAGGTTACAGCAACACACACACCCATCCACACAATCACATGTTTAGTAGCTTCTACTGCAGGAGTTGGCATGATTCTAAGTTTTTCTCGATTTACAAAAAAGTTTTAAGACATATCTTGTCATTTACCAATCCCAGAAGGCACTTTTTCCCTGACTGGTTTTGAGACTCACCAATTTGTGGCTGAACTGGTTATGAAAAATAAGATGAAGGCAGAGGACAAGAATTTTATTCTAAATCTTTTCATGTGAGCTTTTCACATTCCCTTCAACTAGTAATACAGTGCGTTTAATCGAAAACTTCTGGCCATGTGCTGGACACCAGTGCTCACAGCTGGAAAGGAAATCAGGAGAAATGGAATGAAACAGATTGGAACCCCAAGGATGGGTGGTCCCTTGCTTCCAGGGTGGGCAGCACACAGTAAGCAAGCAGGGCTCAGGGCACCACCGGGGGACCTCGTCTTTGAAGCTTTCCTGAGGGCACTGCACCTACTCATTCCCCGAGTCTAGCCTCATAACGGAGCTCTCTTCACTCCGTTATGGACTCATCACAGAAGAACACGGATCATAGCAGTAAGATCTGAACTGGAATTTATTCTTAACGAAGCATTAAAAACAATTTATAGGTAACTAGATATTAGTTTTACTGAGATCTTCTAAACATTACACGTTACAAGCTTGTGAGTTATCAAAGTAGAAGGAAGGCTTTAGTTCCGACCTAAGTGCGCCAGAAGGTGGGAGGGTGAAGACATGCGTGGTCTAGAGTCTCTGCTCCCGAGATGCACGCAATACTTACAAAACATGAATGACATATGTTGGCTACTATGATGAGAACGTGACAGTAAATAAATGCTAAGGGTGACGCAGCAAATAAATACTATAGGATTCCCTACCTCATTGTGTCTAATCTTTTATGCCTTGCTAATATGCTACAGAAATAAAATTTTGAATACTTTGGGTTTTTAATTTGAAATACGCTGTTGAGAAGGTAAATGTATTTGAATTTTGTACCAAAGAATTTCTAGTATCTTGTTGTACCTGATTTATCTGAGAGGCAGTTGGAATGGTAACCATCTTTGGACAGAGCCTATTCAGAAAATAAACAATATCCAGTAAACAAGAAGATCATGTGAACTCACCACACCTAAGTTTTCTTATAAACTTTATCTTAGTGAGTAAATGGCCTTAGTGGTGAAAGAAGTGGAGATTCTTGGAAAAACACACATAAATGGAAACTTTAATACCATATACAGAAACAGACAGAGAAAGGAGTATTTTAAAAGTATTTAAAAAGACATTATGACCGACTGAATTTCTACTGCTGGTGAAAAGGAAAGTTAAACCAATCAATGCCGCTCACATAGTTTTGCACCCTGCCCCAAGAAGTACTAAGTATTCAGTGTTTTATTTTTTATTTTTTTTTTTAACATCTTTACTGGAGTATAATTGCTTTACAATGGTGTGTTAGTTTCTGCTATATAACAAAGTGAATCAGCTATATGCATACGTATGTCCCCGTATCCCCTCCCTCTTGCGTCTCCCTCCCACCCTCCCTATCCCACCCCTCTAGGTGGTCACAGAGCCCCGAGCTGATCTCCCTGTGCTACGCGGCTGCTTCCCACTAGCTATCTATTTTACAGTGTTTTATAAGCATTGAATCAGTTAATCCTTACAAGAGCCACATGAAGAGCTACTAATATTCTTATTTTATAGATAAGGAAACTGAGACTTAGGTTACGGAACTGCCAAAGGAGACCAGTTACACTGGAGCCAGGACCCCAACCCAAGCCCATGTGGCTCCCGAGGTCCTGCCTGAGCCTACGTCTACTGCGCCCTCCCCAGAGCAGAATGTCAGGGCTGGCAAATGAGCCACTCGCCCTCACAAACAAACCCGGAAAAGAGAGAGGGTCACGATGAATTATGAGACACTTCATTGACAAGCACTTAATCAAATCTTTCTGACCTCAGAATCTAAGAAAATAAAACTTAAAATATCCTTATTATTTGTCTTTACATCAGAATGACATTGGAAGACACAAATAACTACAAAATCTCAGTTCAGAGATTGTTCTATTCTCGATTTAAATTTCCATTGCATACACCATGAATTCCAAAATCCTATATGCAGCAAATAAGGGTCTCTAGACTGTGAACATTACCGCCTCAGTTACCTCTTTATCTTTACCCCTACCATTCTGCCCAAGGTATTCTATTCCCTAGACGACTCTGTATGTCCACGTTCCCCTTCGCCCCGATCCTCTGCTGCCAGGTTCATACTCATCTTGCAGAACTCACACCCAAAGCCATCAACAGATCCTGCTGCTCGCACCTCTCCATGCCCTTCTCTGGATCCTGTAAGACCTACCTCAGCGGCATCCCTGTCTGTATTTACCAGTGGCAGCTAGAATGATCTTTTCAAAACATAAAGCAGAATATGCCACTCTCCTTCTTGAAATCTCTCAATGGCTTTGCAGTGTTCTGTCATGGCCTGCAGGTTCTGCAAGTTCGGACCCACACCTTCTTTTCCACTCTTCTTACACATTCTCACTGGATGATCCTGTTCTTGGCATGTGTCCAGGCCTCCTGCACCCCAAGCCCTTGTCCCCGTCCTCCCCTCTGCCTGGAGTGATGCTCTGCTCCCAGCTCTTACCTCACTGGCTCTTTTCTCCACGTCTCCACCCCAAGGTCACAGTGTCAAATGTTCCTTCCATGGCCACTCAACCTAACCTGCTCCACCGCGGTTCTCTCACATCATCCTATTTCCTTCCCAGCATCCAATCCGTTAAAAGTCTAAACTGTTTAGCTACTTGTTTATTTTCTTTCCTTTATATTAGTTTTCTGTTGCTGTTGTAACAGATTACCACAAGCTTAAGAGGTTTAAAATAACACACATTTGTTATTTTACAGTTCTGAGGTCAGAAGTCCAAGACGGGTCTCACTGGGCTAAAATTAGGGTGTTGGCAGAGCTGTGGTCTTTCTGGAGGCTCTGGGGGAGCCTATTTTCTTGTGTCTTCCAACTTCTAGGGGCTTCCCGCACTCCCCGCAGGTGACCCCCTTCCCCCTTCACAGCCAGCAATGGCCAGCTGAAACTCTCTCACGTCACATCACTGACACTGACCCTCCTTTTGTCTCTCTCTCACCTCCACTTTTAAGGACGCTTACCACTGGGCCCAACTGGATGACCCAAAATAATCTCCCTATTTTAAGGTCAGCTGATTAGCAACCTGAATTTTTTCTGCTACTTTAATTTTCCTTTGTCGCGTAATGTAACGTACTCATAAATTCTACCTACTATACTTCCCCACTAAAAATGTAAGCTCCACGAGGGCAAAGACATTGTCTCGTTCACTCCAACAGTTTAGTTCCAAGCATTACAGGGCCTATGGAAGGCACTTAAGAGATGTGTTGAATTAATTAAAATGCTACTGCTTTGGTGAAGTTCTTCTTGACTTTTCATGACTCTTGTTTTAATCTTTGTGCTTCTTTATAAAATTTTACATTCTCTGCAATAGTGTGCATATCCCATTATGTTTTCATTATGTTCACATGCTTATATTAGGTCTTTGGTCAAGTGTGAAGTGTTCTGACAATATGTCAATAGAGGATTGAGTGCTGTGAAAGATGTCTACAATCAATGAATTTTAAAGTGAAAGAGACTTTAAAAGGTTTCAAAAAGTTTGTTAATAATTCTGTAACTGTTTTTATGGTTTCCTAATAAAGTGTGGAATATTCTAATAATGTGTCAATAAAGGATCACCCTGCTGTGAAATGTATGTTAAATTAATAAATTTTAAACCTGGAAAGGATTGGAAGATTAAGTTTCAGTCCCATATTTTGCACTTAAAACCCAAAGAAGCTAAGTAATTTGCCTAGTTACACAAAAAAATTGTGAACCTGGCAAAAGATCCAGTGGACTTTCTATAAAAATCCACCTCCTGAGGTTGCCATGAAGATTAAATAAATACATTTAAAAGCACACAGGGACTTCCCTGGTGGCACAGTGGTTAAGAATCCGCCTGCCAATGCAGGGGACACGGGTTCGATCCCTGGTCCGCGAAGGACCCACACGGCGCGGAGCACCGAAGCCCGTGCGCCACAACTACTGAGTCTGTGAGCTAGAGCCCATGTGCCACAACTATTGAAGCTCGCGCGCCTAGAGCCCGTGCTCCGCAACAAGAGAAGCCACTGAAGTGAGAAGCCTGCGCACCACAACAAAGACGCAACGCAGCCAAAAATAAATAAATTTACTAAAAAGAAAAAAGCACATAAATGCAGTACCTCGCACAGAGCAAGTGCTCTATAAATAGTAGGGTCAGTAGATGCTCTTACTGGCATGATCATTATCATAAACACTATATATTTCCAATTTCTCAACAATAAAAATAACTTCTGCAAAGTAGATATTCAATGAATACTTGAGTTAATGAATGATTAAAATGTAAAATACGAATGAACATGGTTAAACAGTTTTTTACATGTTAAATGCTTTCCTACTCACTTTTTTTTTTTATGGGAAAAGGCAGGTAAAAGAGAAGCAAAGCAGAGCATGCATAACACACTGACCTCTGTCATGATGCCTTCCCCAACCTGTCCTTGTTAAAGGCACTTTCCCTCCTCCCTCATCGTCTATACCAGCAAGGTCAAAAGCATTTCTACAATACTACTAAGATGCTACATTATTTGCCTTATTTACTCTTTTGACATTCTGCACTGATGCAAAGGCAGTGGTGGGTAAAACTGTTGGTTTTGTAGCACAATTCAACGCAGTGGCAACAAACTGTATCCTTGTATCCTTTACTGCCACTCATTTCCAATTTAAAAATAATTGCCATTTCACTTAAGAATGCCTTGATGAAGTAATAAAAATTATTTTATTAAATCTTTATCCTTTAGAACATGTCTTTTAAATATTGTGTGTGACAAAATGGGATGTACACATAAAACATTTCTGCTGGATATCAAAGCATGCAATTGTTTTGAGTTGCCAGCTAAACCAGCTGCTTTGTTCATGGTACACCAATTTTACTTGAAAGAACAACTAATCATGTTTTTTCAGACTTAAGAATTTGAGAAACATTAAAAATAAAAAAAAGTAAGCCCGTCACTTAAAGGAAAACAAAAGCCCAAATTTGTTTCCAAAGATAAAATTTGAGCTTTCAGTTATAAGTTAGAATTTTGGGAAACATGTGGGTTTTACAGCTTCCCCATTTTAAAGACTCTTCTGAAGGGACTAGTGCTAATACTGATTTTTTTGACATGGTAAAATGAAACGGGTCAACATTTGGAAGATCTATACAACTCAGTGAACCAATATATTCCAAATGAGTAATGCATGATGTTACAGACTCATGAGTGTATAAAAGATCCATTTAAAGTTCAAGATAGACCAATGGATTTTAATGTAACAGACTACAAAATTATATGGTTTCATATTCCACTCACATTGCAACTAATGAGTTGCTACTTGATGAGTTTTGGGGTAGTAATCAAAGAATACCCACAATTATCTGAAAAAGCTAATTCCAACTACATAACTGTGAGGCTATGTTTTAACATACTTCAACCAAAACAAATTACAACAGACTGAAGACAGAGCAGATACGTGAACCCAGCTGCCTTTACTGTTATTAAGAATCAATTAATAAATATTTTAATTGTTTTCAGTTTTAATTTTGAAAAGAATAAATATTAATAAACATAACCCAGATAATCAAAAGCACTTTGAGGTCTTAAAGTATTCTGAAGAGTGTAAAGGGATCCTGAGATCAAAAAAACTTTGAAAAGTGTGCTGTTTAATAAGATAGCCACTAGTCACATATTATTTTTCACATTAAAGTTAATTAAAATTATAAATAAAATATAAAGTTTAACCTCATTCATACTAGACACAGCTCAAGTGCTCAATAACTACATGTGGCTCGTGGCTATTAGACAGAATAGATATAGAACATTTCTATCATCACAGAAAGTTCTATTGGACAGTACTGATCTATAACTACATTTGGGAGGCAGTTAATCAGCATGTTACTAAACATCACTGGTGTAATTCTTTCAGTATTTTCATACCTGTTTTTAACTCTCTAAAAAGAATATATGCCTATAGATAAAACACTAATATCTATGTGACATGATAATGTTTTATACATATATATATAATTTTATTTTATAGCCCATAATGCCTTAAATATACATTTAGAAATAAATATGCTGAATAAGATACCTGCTGAACTATTTACTCAGTAAGTATTTATTGAGGGTTTTACATACGACAGACCCACGTGATGTTTATCATCTTTCATATTTCAATATATTCCTGCCCAAATTTATAAGCATTGGGTCTCCACTTTTTCTCTTCTTATGGGTTTACAATAAACTACTTTGTCAAGGGTCAAGGTTATGTTGTTTCACTTCATTTGCATAAATAAGTATTTAAAGACAGTCGTTTCCCCTTATTATCTATTGCTTATACTATACAGGTCTTGCAATTCATAATCATGAACTACTAATTATGACTTTCAAGTTTTCCAAAGACTTCTGTACATGTGGGTGAAAAAAAGCAATGTTTTTAAAGTTATATTAAAAGTTAAAATTAACAATAAAATGATGAAACTTGTTTTGGATAAATTAGTATCACCTGGGGTTTATAGAATGCTTTGATTTCCTGTATAGCCTTGTAGGATTCCTAACTTTTAAAAATTTTAGCGTCTAATTATTTTGATTTGACAATCCTTATATCCTACTAAAAGCAGGATATAATTTTACCTTTATATAATTTTAACTTTATATAATTTTAACTTTAATATGCTTCCACAAATTCCATTAGGGAATGGAATTTGTGGAAGCATATTAAAGTTAAAATTTTAAATAAATTTTGTTTAAATACACTTCTGAGATTTTTACATACCAAGATAATTGCAAAGTACTTAGGGACACCAAAAAGCTAGAGCTGGCCTGTATTTGCCCTCTGTTACTCCTCACTTAGTAGTTACCAGATTTATAGTGCAGTGAACATTGCTTCCTCTTTCCTGTTTAGTTTAAAGCAATGCTCCCTGGCAGGCAAGACCACATTTATAGGAAGGAGAAGAACAGGAGAGATACATAGGCTTCTGGCGGGTAGGTACTTCTCTGGTCACCAACCAAGATCTGTACCTGGAGCTAGGTGAGAGGTTAGCTGCTTGCATCTATACAGAAGCCCTCTGCCAATTTAGGACTATGCATCATCCCCTCCATACACCCCCTGAAAGATTATTTTGGGAAAAAGAAGACAAAATTTTTTCTTAAATCTGCTTTTTGGGTGAGTAGCAAAAACATGATCCATAAAACTAATATACTACTCTTTGTACAGCGTGGAGTAGGTACTGATTGGGGCCTTACAGAATCACCCCTCCTCCACGCAAAAGAATGTGTACCGTAAGTTGAATCACAGCAATTTATTTTTTCAATAAAAGCAAATAAAAATAATTGCTATTAAATGAAGTAATTTTTGTAAACTGTAAACTTTATACTATGCTAGCCTCTAAAGCCTGTTTTCAATTTTGTCTTGCTATGTAAGTTCATTCTAAATAATGTTCCTGTAATTAGAAAAGGTTATGATCTAAGTAAGAGTTAACATATTTTCATAAACTGCTTTATTTTCCATATAAAGTGTTTGTGTAGCAAATTATTTTCCAAGGAACATTATAGCTAAGGGTAAAAATTTGACACTATATTGGCAGTGGTAGAAGTTTTTTAAAAAGTAAAATCAGATTTTATGGTTCAAATTGGCTTGTTAAATTTTAACATGGAAAAATTAGGAAATTTAGATAAAAGTCATATGACTACTTAAATAATTATTAAACTGAAAAGAGAGACAATTTTTAGTAAATTCAAATCATGCCACTAAATAGTAGCAATCTAAGATACTACACTAAAGGGTAGTATCTGGTTCAAATAAGGAGGCAATTCATTAATAAAAGCCATAAAAGTATAATCTAACAATGTAATAGGGGCTTTGGGGTCCGGCTGATTTGAGTTCAAATCATGGGTCAAACACTCAATGGCTGGTTGTTCGTGGATAAGTTTCCTTCTTAAGTCTTGGTTTCCTTACATGTAACACAATAATAACCACTTATAAGATTGTTTTAAGGACTAAATTAGGCGATTTCTGTAAACTGCTTCACACAGTAAAAGATGCACAGTATGTGATTAATAAATGGTCCTACACACCACACACACAGTTTTCCAAGGACACAAATATATTTACAAGCATTTCACTTTGATTCATTTTAGTAATCCATACCTGACATAATATGCTATTTAAATTTTTTTACTTTGTCAAATATCACTGAGAAGTTTAAATAAGAAAATTAAGAGATTTAGATTTTAAAATCATATGCAATTGCCTAATAAGAGTATCAAAAACAGACTCTCAGGGCTTCCCTGGTGGCGCAGCGGTTGAGAGTCCGCCTGCCGATGCAGGGGACACGGGTTCGTGCCCCGGTCCGGGAAGATCCCACACGCCGCGGAGCGGCTGGGCCCGTGAGCCGTGGCCGCTGAGCCTGCACGTCCGGAGCCTGTGCTGCGCGCGACGGGAGAGGCCACAACAGTGAGAGAGAGGCCCGCGTACCGCAAAAAACAAACAAACAAAACAAACAAACAAACAAAAAAAACAAAAAAAACCCAGACTCTCAGAATCCTATGAGACCCTTTCCCTCAAGTAAGAATTCTGTCTACAGTATTCCTGACAGATTCGTTGACTTTTAAAGCAACTAGTTCAAGTTTTTTATATTGCAGATAGGGGATAAGGGGGAGAGGAGGGAGGGGGAGGCAGGAGGAGGGAGTGGGGGGGAGAGGGAGAGGGAGAGAGGGAGGGGGGGAGAGAGAGAGAGAGAGAGAGAGAGATAGAGAGAGAGATCCCTCTAGAGGAAAGAGAGAGAGAATGAGAAAGGAGGAGACTGAGATTAAGTCCTGGTAATATAGTTTGAGCCCCTGGATGGATCAATACCTGAAGTCATCACCTCTTGTACTTTAAAGTTATACAAGCCAATAAAATCCATTCCCTGCCCTCCTCCCCTCTTTTTGCTTTTGCCTACTGATTGAGTCAGATATCTAAAACTTACAACCCAAACAGTCTTTATTAATACACTAATTATGGGTGAGAATACAGCAGGTAGAAAAATGGAGGTTTTATTTCCACAATACCCATTAGAATTCTTTAGTAAATGATGGATTTAGCATATGTATACTAAGATACTGATTCCAGAGCTTGTGCCCTTAATCACAGTGCTGGGGTAAATGGCAGCACTGCTACATATGTCCCTGAGCTGTAACAATGGAATTCCTTTCTGCGTTAAGGCAAGGTTGCACACACCTCTACGCATCGCTTTTGTAACCATATACACTGTGACAGTTTGTAAAGAAAATCAAACAGCAACAGAGAATACAAAGATGCAAATGGTATTTTCCTATTCTCAGCAATTTAGACAAGAAGATAATTAAGAAATTCTTTCTTTTTCCAGAGATTTCTGCTACATTCATAGCAAGAGGTGTACAATTCAAAACCTATTTTCTCAGTTATACAGAAAGACTACAGCCCTGTGTTTGTACTTTAGATATGTCTCCCATCCAGATCAACGGGAAGTGCTCTGCAAAGCGTTTGACTGCAGACCGAGCTAAGGATTATCTTACTATATAATCTTGCCTTTTTGAGCTAAGAGACTCACCTACAAAAGGTGTTTGTATAGGGAAAAGGTAAATAGACACGCAAACTAGAGATTTCTGTTGTAGAAGGTGCTATACGATCTGGCATTAGAATTTCCAGGCATCCATCCAATTATTCACAAACAGGATATGGGTGGGATTAGCTAGTGCACCAGGAACAGTCAGATCACAGGACGTCCCAGTTGTAAAACTTCAACAACACGAGGGTTCTCTGTACTACTCTCGGGTTATAAAGTTAGACTGACTCTATAAGCAGAATATCTTGGTAGTCTAAAGACTATGGAATGAGTTACAGACATAAAACTGTCTTTCAAGAGAAGTGCTTCAGAAGGCCAAAACGAACTAGAAGTCAGTGAATATCCATAGAGAGCTCCCCAAACTGTCCTGTTTTTCCCAAGTATCTCTTAACTAAGAACAGCTGTCACCCTGAGTCACTCTGGGGAACAGAGAGTAGAGACTCATGTTTTCTCTAGGTCACATGTTTTGTATTTCAGCTGGAATCTTCAGATTGACAAGGAGTAAAACAACCCACAACATCTCCAAACCTTACAACTCTATACTGCGATTTATAAACGACAAAGCACTTTAACCAGAACATCCTCAGAACAAAACAGTGAGACTGTAGAGCTGGTATTCTCATCACTTTTTAAGGAAAAGGCATATGAAGTATAGTGAAGTTAAAAGCAAACTACTTAAATTCACACAGAGAGTAAGTAGGAAAGTAAGGATTAAAAGCAGGTCTCTGGAGTTCTCTCCAAAGTACCATGGTATTCCAGGAATAAATATAAGTCTCTCGCTAGGTGCTTTGAATGTCACGTTTAATTTTTCACAAAACCTCTGTGCTGCTTATATGCATGCATCTACAATTGTGTTCGATACCTGCAAACAATTATTCCATCCTTTGGTAAGCATTTGTATTCCAATTTCTCAATATGTGGGTAGATGTTCAGCTCTAGAAAAATACACCCTTAAATGCCATGAAAATGCAAGCTGCTACAATAATTTTTGAGACTTGCAAAAATGAAACAAGGGAAAATTCAAGTGAAAAGCAAGCTTTAAGCCAAATAGTTTAGCGACTTTCAAATAGGCACTATTTATATAACTCAAAATTTGTGTGAGACTCTGATGCTATAGATCACAGCTGAGGAAAGTGGGTCAGGTGAAGTGTTATTTAGTGGAGGAAGTTTGTCATGCTGAGAAATGTGGGGTTCTTTTGGATTTTTTTAGATTAAAGAATTTCTCAGGTTTACCGAGGAATACATACATAGCAATTTTTCTTATGATTTCCCTAGACTTCGTTTTCTATGAGGCCTGATGGCCCCTGCTACACTTCTGTCAACCCCACTCTTTCTAGAAACCTCACCTCCTGGCTGGTAGGAATCACTGAGTCGTACCATTAAAGTATATCTCAGGGCTCAGTCTTGAATGTACCTCAGTGTTACCAAACGACAAAGTGCTCTGAGTCTGTGATGATGGTGGGAAAATCATTCGGTTAATTATTGGCTTACTCAAAACTACTTAAAATTTATTCAAAATTTTAAAATACTTTCCTACATTTCCTTTTATTCTTAAATAAAAATACTGTCTAATCTAAATCTGATTAATTCAAATTCATGTTTTCTGGTCTCTGTATTTACAATTAATAAAGGTTTACTGAAACACCCAGGTACACAACTCTTCTTTTTCGGATACATTGTGCTATCTCAAATTCCTTCAGGACTGACATTCCTCCCAAACTAACAACTGCTGAATATCAACCTTCCAAATGTTTTCAAATTTTCTGTAATAAAAGGTTTTTTTCCCATTAAAAAAAATTAAACATTGGTTGCATTTATTGTATAGGAAAGCTGCAGGTAGAAGGCCAAGGCTGTGCTTAAGGCACAATCCTCTGTCTGTACTGACTGTGTGATTGATAACCTACACTAAGGTTATTGTTATGAAGCATAAAATGTTGATTCATAGGCTGAAGAAGATTTAACACATCAAATAAATCAACAAAATACTATGATTTGGTAAACCACTTTAAAGAGAAAAACCTACAGAATATATTATGTCAATAACCCACGTGTCAGCAAAGAAATTCCCACCTTAGAAAAGTAAAGTCCATGTGAGCGGCAGGAACGTTCTAACACGAGTTTAGCTGTCAAGTTCCAATAACCCATTATTCACACCTCTTTAATCACTGCCACAGAGTCGATTATAAATAGCCTCATACATTTTAAAATAAGGTCATTCTGAAATGAAACAAAGAAGGTAGTAAATATTCTTGTACATAAGGAACTCAAATTCTAACGCACCACAGAACTGTGTATTGCTCAATGTTCAATCTAGAGAAAGCTTAACCACACCTTTTATTAACCATGTCAACTGTGCACTCTGTGTAGATTCAGTGGAATAACTAAATTGCAGCACCATTTAAACCCAGAAGCTTAAAAAAAAACCCTCCCCAACAAATTTCATTATTGAGACCATAGGCATTATTCATGGTATAATAAAAGTAAAATATAATAATCAATTGTTGAGCTACCTGAAACAATGCTATGCAAACTCATGATGAAAAGTCTACAAGGAAAATGTACGGTTTCATTGGTGACACTGCTGGCTATTAATTACTCCACACAACTGATAACCTGAATGTATTTCTTCAGTGTGAATTTATCTCAACATGTGTTAGAGAAGAAGGCATAACATATTTTAACAGAGTGGCAGAATACTTTTCAGAAAAAAATTAAATTAAAATTGAGAATAAGGAGATAAAGTACCACTTGAAAGGCAAGGATCTAAAATGATAAGCTGAAACCAATAACTAAAATGAAAGACAACAGAAACAAGAAAAACAAAAGTAACAATTTGGAATTGTATCAAGTGTCCTTCATAACAACTGGTCATTACAGAATTACTAAGTAAAATCTAAAGTATCCCCATTATTCCAGAATGGTTTTCTACCATCATGGCACCTGCTGAAATGAGAGGAGTATGTCATTAAAATCCTGCATTTGAGAACGTTAAAGACTAACAGAATCAAAAGACTGGGCCTGAAGAACATTTGATTCCCAGTAACTATGGATACAATCAGATTTGCCTTTAACTGACTATTTTAAGATTTCCCATGAAGTTTTCAGACTAAAAATCCTAAAGTCTTCTGGATGAACGACTCCCCCCACACCCACCATTTTTCCATTTCTTCCTACAAGTGTGCCTGCTTATAGATAAAAATTACATTTGGGGAAGAGATAAATTGGAGGTTTGTTGACTACTTAGTTCCTGGACACTGATCCGTATGCATTTACATTATGCAGTAACACAACCTTTTTGGAGTATACCTACTGCATAAACTCTTGTTATCAGAATAATCTGAAAACAAGAAAGAAGTTAGAAAAACTTTTTACAATCTTAAAAAATTCCATGCGTGTCCCAATTTCTACTGAATCATTAATTTCCTTCACCTGGTTTTAGAACTGCTAGCTTAAAAACATTATTTCTTGCCTAATATAAAGTCATTCACCTCCCGGACTCTGTTTTCCATCCAAAATAGATTCATTTTTAAACAAAACTTTTAGTTAATTGTAGTCAGTTAGATGCCTTACCTCTGACAAGGTAAGTACCCAGAGAAAATGGGTGACCATAGAGAAAACCGCGAGACTGCTTTCTGCCAATATTCCAGAAGAAGAGCTACATAGAGCTTTCTGAAATTAACTCGGCATTGTTATCCGTATCAAAT
Organism: Physeter macrocephalus; assembly: GCF_002837175.3. Lineage (NCBI taxonomy): Eukaryota > Metazoa > Chordata > Mammalia > Artiodactyla > Physeteridae > Physeter > Physeter macrocephalus. The sequence goes on along the minus strand of NC_041224.1, from coordinate 7,972,181 downwards.
TCTCTTAACTCTATACTCCTATGCTACAGCCATCAACATTTGATAGAATTAATTCTCACATTAAAAAGTACACTTCTGATATGGAGGTGATGCTCTTCCAAGGCCGTATTTCTAACGATGCTGCTGCACCATCTTTTAATGCTGCTTTTCAACAGTAAAATACATAAGGCTCTTCAGTAGAGACAGTAATCTAAAGACACTGTGACTTAGCTCTCTGTTAAGTATGAATATAAGATTAGTTTCCTTAGTAGTCCAAATACTATACAACCCTAAAATTCTTCTGCATTTACAACCTTAAAAATATAGTTTATATTTCAAAATTTGGGGATTTCCAAAGATAATCTTTAGTCTATCGCCCAAACCTACGGATGCTGGCATTACCGTCCCTATTCTTCTATTTCATGTCTTCAGAAGTTCACCCAAGTGTGAAGAATTATAATGAAAACCCTTGGCTAGTGCTTCACCCTGTGCCAAGCACTTTAGTTCCCACACTTTCTGGAGTGACTGAGGGCTTCAAGACAACAGGCTCTGCCCAGCCATAACATCTTTCTGGAAGACTGGTCTCATGACTTTAAAACATGCTGGTCAGTAGCGGGGAGGGGGAGGGGAAAAAGCAGAGAACTCTATGCTAGAGTAACCAACCTAGCTACAGAAAGGATGGCTTGTATGTAGTTCAAACACATACCCATGGCGCAAAGTAAAAATAGGGTTATCAGGGTCAGTGTCTGTATCTGAGGGAACCAGATGTGGTCACTTGAAGTCCTATGGGTGGAAATATTGTGACCTGGGTTGGAGCAATGACTGATTCATTCGTTTATTTAAAACATTTATTGAGCATTTGTCATAGGTCTGACACTATAGTTAAGAAAATGAATAAACCAATTTATATCACCGAAGGTCTCACTAGGAGGGCAGACTAACACCTTAAATGAACAAGCTATAATGCATCACGGTGGGCGTGCTTGATATAAACATGCGCGGCCTGGTAGAAAGCAGAGAGGAGAAGAAGGATGGACACTGGGGCAGAGGCTTCTAGAAACGAAACGCTTTAGCAAGGAGATAATAATGTCCAAGCTTTCTTTGCTAAGCTGGTTCTTAATGGATAAACCAAACAGATAAAAAAAGAGAGATGAAGGTCATTTCAGAAAGTGGCAAAAGGAACTGCTTCTTTCAGACAAATCCCACCGAGCTATTCCTAAATTAGGGAAACTGCAGAAGACCGAAGGCCTTAAGTTATAGACAGTATACCCAGTTTTGCTAGAGGACGGAAGGTTGAATTCAGGTGCAAATGCTACACTTAAAATGTAAGAATGTGTTTCCAGCAATATAATTTGAAATCATTGTGGGTTAATAATTAACACACGGTTGCCCCAACCCACTCATGTCTGGCCCCTCTCAATGAAAGCCATGAGCGCACCCACATTCTTTGAAGGCGCCCGGGCACCCCAGGACAATACTCCTCCGTGGCTCCATCTTCTAGACCCCCTGCACAACTGCCGAGCCCCTGGGCTGGTCCAGTTTTCCCAACCATCCTCAGGGCTCTCGCCACCACCCATGCACAGCTTACCCTACCCTGAGTGGCTGGAGCTGTAACCAAGCATAAGTTAGGGATCTTCCCCTTTCTTCCCAAATGGATCCAAGAATGGCAGGACCTAGTATAATAGATAGCTTTTGTTTTATTCGTTATCTGATAAGTCTGTGTCCTTCAGCAAGTGATTGGAAAGAAAAGAACCTGCTCTTAGTTTTGTTTTTAGGAGAAGGAAAATGGTCCTCGTCCAGTGGAAAACAATAGATACAGGGCCAAGAAACAGGCTGGCTGGCTAACAGGATGTTCTGGAGAATGTGAACATTTATGGAATGGACGAAGAGAACGGAGAAGGAACCATCAAAGATGTGGAGAGACTAAGAACACCATGCCTTGTGGGTGGCCAAGAGATGGGAGAAATTCACACAGGGGCAAGTGAGGCAGGCAGGGTTCTGTGAGTGACTCCCCTGTGTAAATCCCGCCGTGTTTGTGTGTGTGTGTGTGTGTGTGTGTGTGTGTGTACGGAGATATCACTCCCATTATAAAACGAAGTTACATGATGAATGTGAAGGGGTTTTGCAGATATAATGAAGGTCTCTAATTGTGTGTGTGTGTGTGTGTGTGTGTGTGTGTACGGAGATATCACTCCCATTATAAAACGAAGTTACATGATGAATGTGAAGGGGTTTTGCAGATATAATGAAGGTCTCTAATCAGTTGACTTTGTGTTTATCAAGAGATTATCCTGAGTGGGCCTGACTAAATCAGATGAAACCTTTAAAAGAGGGCTTAGGCCTCTGCTGAGCTCAGAGATTCAAAGCAGTGGAGACTTCCTCTCTTCTGCTGTCCTGGAAGAAGCAAAAAGCCATGTTTTAACTGCCCGTGGAAAGGAGCAGCCTTCCTACAAGGACAAGGAAAGGACTTCCGTCAATAATCTGAAAGAGCTTGGGAGACGACCCTGAACTCCACGTGGGAACGTGGCCTGTGGCCCAGAGAGGCTGTGCCTGGACTCCCGACCCACAGAAACTGTGAGATAATAAATATGTGCTATAAGCCACGAAATTTGTGGTAATTTATGCAGCAATGGAAGGGTAATCCATTAAGTAGGGTCCCAGCTTTTCTAAAAGTGAAGGAGAACTGGAATTCAATCTTTAGGTTGTCAGGTCCCTGACACGTTAGGACCTATGAGGGGCTGTATTTTCAGCAAAAATATTCAAAGTACAAACCTAGTAGCGCAGGTGAGAACCAGGAGGGTCTCCTTCCGATCCTGAGGTTGGGACAGCCAGGCTAATTCCACGTCGCATCACTCGACAGGCACGAGGCCAATCTACTGCTCACTTTGCTCGGGTCTGGCTAGCAGACCGGCAGTCACCTGACGGCAGATTTCATGCCTATCTTATTCACGATTCTGTACATTCAGCTCCTGGCCAGTACCAGGCACATTTGAAACACTCAAATATTTGTTGAAGGAGTGAATGACTTTCACACTGGCCAAGACGAAGAAGCAAGTCAAAATATCTGAAGTTTTATGAGGAAAAATTAGTACAAGTCAGCACCACTCTTTGTGACTTCTTAAAAATATTCAATTTAACTCATGGTCAAAGTATGAATAATTTGAGATGTTACAACAGACAGTGCTCTAGTCATCGTGCAGTAAACCACACACACCTGCTGCCCCTGATGCTGGGACAAGACCCCTAACTGGTGTCTCTGGGTGCATCCTAGCTGCTCTCTCAGCCAACCGCTACACACCACCAAGAGCAATCTTTTGAAGACAAATCATCTTGTTTCACTTGCCCGTTCACAACCTTTTAACGGCTTCTCATTATACTGAGGATAGAAGCCCAAGTCCTCAGTGTGGCTTTCCATCATCTGGCCTCTGTCTCCCCCTCCAGCTTCTTCCCTTGCCATCACGTCACACCACCCATGCATGCTACACCCCTGCCTGGAACCTTCTGCCTTTGCCCACCTCCTTCTCATCCTTCAGACCCTAGCGTAAGTCTCTACTTAAATGTCACTTCTTCAAAGCGCTCCCGATATAAATCCCCTCTTCTGCACTTCAGTTATCACACAGCTTGCGTGATTCCCTCCACGACACTGGAAGCTCCATTAGGTCAGGGACTGTGTCTGCTTTGCTCAGAGAAGTACCACCAGTACTAGGCATATTTAGTACACATACTGTTGAGTACATAAGAGTAAAGGCCTAGGAGACAAGCAACCACAAATCACGAAGGCTACTTCCACCACCAGTCAGAAGCCCAGAGCCCTCCCTCGTACCCATAACGTCACTGGAGAACGTGATTCCGAACCTCCGTGTGGGGCGCAGGCAAGCCACCAAGACAACGCCCAGCAGCCCGGCGCTCCGGCAGACACAGCAGCACGAGCCTGAAAGCACCACAACTAGAAAAGAAAACTTCTCCTTCTGTCTGTCTGTAACATACTGAGCTAGAAGCTGTAAATTTTTAAGAACTCCAGTGCTAGGAAAACCAAAGTTTTAAAATCACTGATTTAAGGGATCTAAAATGCTTTTTTCAAAAGATGTTTTTAAGAGTAAGAAGGTATAGAATAACATTTTTAAAAAGCTGATTAGTATAAATGTGAAAAAGAAAGAATCTGAATTGGGCTTAGAACAATGCTGGTAATTAAACAGGATCATGTCACCTTTCTTTAGCTTAGAGCCTGTCAGTGCCTCCCCACTGTCCTCCCATAGAATCACAGCTCTCACCAAGGCCCGCCAAGGCTGCTCCCTTCGCAACCCGGCCCGCATCAGGACCATCCCCTCACCACCTCCAGGCTCTGGCCTCGGAGACCTACTCCCCCCCGTGAGGCTCTCTGTTCACCACGCTCCCTCCCCAGGAGCGCTCTGGCTCCTCTGTCCTGCAGGATGCCCTCTACTCGCCTCAGCTTAGCCAGCCCTTCCCCTCAAAGGAGCTCCAGAACTTCTACCCCGGAGAAGGAGCTCCGTTAGGGGCGGCACTCTGGAGGGAGAGAACCCTGGAGACTTGTCTTACAGCTGTGTTTGCAAAACAAAACACACTGTACTTTCATGGTCAGGTTCAGGTGGTATAGTTCTGGGGTCTGAAGGAGAGTCTCGGGGACTAAAATGTCTTCATTCTCTTCTTGGTGCTGACACTGCTTCTACTGGAAAAGTTTGCTGGGCAGCCCAGCCCTGCCCAGGTACTACACACCACTGGGTATTTCCCTCGATCAGAGAACTTTCACTGCATTAGGGTTGTCTGTCCACCCATCTCTTCTGCTAGCTTATGTACCTGCAGGTAAGAGCACAGACTATCTTTTCATGGCTCTAGTACTAAAGTCCTATGTCTTGGCACATAGTAGATGCTCAATTAAAAAAAAAAAATTTTTTTTTTTTTTTTGACAGAATGAATCAAGTGTTTTATGAAAACCTGTTTTGCACAAAGTACCATATTAGGTGTTCAGAGTGGGGAACAGATATACTGCCTGGTTAAAAATACAACAGCTTCAAATAAACAAACTACCAGCAAATATGAAATAGATGGTAAAAACTAGAAATTTCTATTAACCAGTATTCCCATACATCTAAATTTCTAAGTGAAACACCTGCTATATCATCAAAGAAGCATTAAAGACATCGCAGTACAGTGTATTTTGTTGCGATGTGAATTTGACTGAAGGGTGCTGTGCACTGTTAACCTATGAAGAAAACGTGATCACCCACTAATTAGCTAGAATACTCAATTTCCTGATATTGCTTTCAGGATCCAGAATAAAAGGATGATCCAGATTGATGACTAAACCCAATCTAAACCTCAAACCTCACCAGGTACTTTTGGCTGTGTTTTTAAAAATTGTAAGGGAGGAGGAGTATGTCCTTGAAGAGGAAGGATGAAACACCAAGAAGCGGAAACAGACACAGACTGCGCTGAGGAGAAACGTGACCACGAAGAGCCGTGTACTGAACAGCAAAAATAAGTGAGACTCGGAAAACTTTGAATTCTAGGTTGAGTTCAGTTTTGATTTGCTAGTCAATTAAGGACCCTTAACACTCCTAACTTGGGAATGGAAGATATAAAAACATCGCTTAAATAAATGCGTGGCACACGGTAGGTTCTCAAATGTATATGGAATAAATTGAATGTATCAATGTTTGAGCAGGGCGAGACCGAGGCACGGATCCCAGCACGGAAGATACGGTAAACTAGGTGTGAAAAGACGAGCGTCAGGGCTATGGCAACAGCTGCGGAACTGGACAATAATGGTTTTGTAAATTTTCTAACAGCCCAAACGTTTGCCCTGGAACTGATTTCATTAATCAGAGTAATGCCACAGATAGAAATTTCTAGGCTGTTATGGTACAACCGAGAAAATACTTGCTTTCTAGAATCATGTTATTTGGCAAGTATGTGCCGTGTTGCTGAGTCCTTGGATTAACTGTAAAATGCGCAACCGAATTCATTCCTTCTATGTACTCCTGTGTTTCTCCCTGGTGCTCTAAAAATAAAATTTAGACACACCTGTAACATCTCCCAGTTTGTAAGGGGCTTTGACTCTTTGGTCCATAATATATTTTAAAATTTGATTCAGTATCCTCTAGGAAAAATGACTAAACAGTTCATTGAGAATTCAAATTCAACATTTTTAATTTCTTGTTTTCCATTTTAAGCAGACTGGTGCGTTACCATCATACAGATACTCTAAGCTTACAGCAAGACTAGAAAATATACGTCACCACATCCTCACCTGAGAGTAAGAAATAATATTTTATTTCTTGAAAACTTTTCCTTGAATTTGTTTTTATATTTTAACAGCTTTACTGAGGTATCGCTGACATATAAAAGTTACATGCAGTTAAGCTGTACAACTTGATGTTTTTTGTTTTATTTATTTTTGGCTGCATCGGGTCTTCGTTGCCACGCGTGGGCCTTCTCTAGTTGCGGTGAGCGGGGGCTGCTCTTTGTTGCGGTGCGGGCTTCTCATTGCGGTGGCTTCTCTTGTTGTGGAGCACGGGCTCTAGGCATGTGGGCTTCAGTAGTTGTGGCACGTGGGCTCAGCAGTTGTGGCTCACGGGCTCTAGCGTGCGGGCTCAGTAGTTGTGGTGCATGGACTTAGTCGCTCCGTGGCGTGTGGGATCTTCCCGGACCGGGGCTCGAACCCGTGTCCCCTGCATCGGCAGGCGGATTTGTAACCACTGCACCACCAGGGAAGCCCCTGATGTTTTGATATCTGAGAAGATCACCACATTCAAGCGAAAGTATGCAACACCTCTACACAGTTACGATTTTGTGCCTGTGTGTGGTAAGATTTAAGATCTAACTTCTCTGAGACTCTCAAGTATACAATACAGTACTGTTAACTACCATACCCATACTGTACATTAGATCTCTAGAGCTTATTCATCTTGCATAACTGAAACTTTGTACCCTTAGACCTCCATCACCCCACTTGCCCCTACCCTCAGCTCCTGGCAAACACCATTCTACCCTCTGCTTCCAGGAGTTTGATGATTTTAGACTCCACATACATGTGATATTTCCTTATTTTTAAAAACCTGAATAATATTCCATTTATATATTCCAATTACATTCCATATATGTATGTATTTATAACATTCCATTTATATATGTAAACATTCCATTGTGTGTATATCACATTTTCTTTATCCATTTAAATGTTGAAGAACATTTAGGTTGTTCACATATCTCAGCTATTGTGACTAGTGCTGTGTTCAACACAGGAATGTACGGGATCTCTTTGAGATCCTGATTTCATTCCTTTGGGTATATATCCAGAAGCGAAACTGCTAGATCACACGGTAGTTCTATTTTCAAATGTTTAAGCAACCTCCATACGCTTTTCCATAGTGGTTGTACCAATTTATGTTCCTACCAACAGTGCACAAGGGTTTCCTTTTCCTACATCCTCGCCAACACTTGTGTCTTCTCTTTGTGGTAACTGCCGTCTTGATAAGCGTGAAGCGGTATCTCCTGGTTCTGACTTGCATTTCCCTGATGATCAGAGATGATGAGCATCTTTCCATATACCTCCTAGCTGTCTGGGTTACTTCTTTTGAAAAGTATCTTTTAAAATTGGGTTATTTGTACTTTGGGCATCGAGTTGTATGAATTCCTCACATATTTTGAACATTAACTCTGTACTGGATATGTGGTTTGCAAATATTTTTCCCATTCTGTAGTTTGCCTTTTCATTTTGATTATTTTCCCACTTTCAACAATGGATAGAACATCCAGAAGAAAATAAGGAATTTTTCCTTTGCTGTGCAGAAGCTTTTTAGTTTGATGTAATTCCCCTTGTCTATATTTTGCTTTTGTTGCCTGTACTTTTGGTGTCATAGCCAAAATAATTAGTGCCAAGACTAATGTAAAAGAAGCATTTCTCCTATATTTCTTCTAGGAGTTTTATAGTTCCAGGCCTTACATTTAAGTTTTAATCCATTTTGAGTTGATCTTTGTGAATGGTGTAAGACAGGGCTCCAATTTAATTCTTTTGCATGTAGATATCCAGTTTTCCCAGTACCATGTGTTGAACAGACTGTCCCCTTTCCCCATTGTGTGTTCTGAGAAACTTTTATCAAAGACCAGTTGACTGTAAATGCATAGGTGTATTTCTGGGTTCTCTATTCTCTTCCACTGGTCTAGATGTCTGGTTTTATGCCAGTCCCATACTATTCTGATTACTAATTTCGTAATGTAATTTGAAGTCAGACACTGTGACGCCTCCAGCTTCGTTCTTCTTGTTTGAGACCGCTTTGGCTATTTGGGGTCTTTTGTGGTTCTATATGAATTTTAGGGTTGTTTTTTTCTATCTGTATAAAAACAAAATCATTGAGATTTTGATAGGGATTGCATCACATTTGTAGATCACTTTGGGTAGTATAAACATTTTAACAATATTAGTTTTTCCAGTCCATGAATGTTGAATGTCTTTTCACTTATTTGCATCTTTTAAAATTTCCTCCATCTATGCTTTATAATTTTCAGTGTATATCTTTAACCTCTTTGGTTAAGTTAATACCTAGGTATTTTATTCTTTGCCTAGCTAATGTGAATGGAGTTTTTTTGGTAGTTACTTTTTCAGATAGTTTGTTGTTAGTGTACAGAAATGCAGCTGATTTTTTTAATGCTGATTTTGCATCGTGCAACTTTGCAGAATTTATTGGTTTTAACAGGATTTTTTGTGGAGCCTTTGTTTTCTACATGTATGATCATGTCATTGCAAACAAGTAATTTTACTTCTTCTCCTCTGATTTGGATGCCTTTTATTTCTTTTTCTTGCCTGATTACTCTGGTTAGAACTTCCTTCTATTACTATATTGTTAGCTATATTGTTCTGAGACTTAGAGGAGAAACTTTGTTTCTTCCCCATTGATTCTGATGTTAGCTCTTTTTTATTCTTCTTCATATATAGCCTTTGTTGTATTGACGTACATTCCTTCTATATCGACTTTGTTGAGAGTTTTTAATCATAAAAGGATTTGGATTTTGTCAAAATTTTTTTCTGCGTCTACTGAGATTGATCATGTGGTTTTTGTCTTTCATTCTACTAATGTGGTGTACCACACTGATTGTTTTTCATATGTTGAATAATCCTTGCATCCCAGGGATAAATCTTATTCAGCCATGGTGTACGGTCCTTTTACTGTGCTGTTGAATTCAATCTGCTAGTATCTTGAGGAGTTTGCGTCTATGATCATCAGAGATACTGGCCTATAGTTTTCTTTTCTCGTGCTATCTTTGTCTGGCTTTGGAATCAGGGTGATGCTGGCCTCGTAAAATGAGTTTAGGAATATTCTCTCTACTTCTATTTTTTCTGGAAGAGTTTAAGAAGGGTTGGTATTAGTTCTTCTTTGAATGTTTGGTAGCATGCCCTCCGTGAAGCCATCTGGTCCACAGTTTTTCTCTGTTGGCAGGTTATTACTGATTCAATCTCTTTTTTATTGGTCTGTTGAAGCTTTCTATTTCTTCTTGATTCAGTTTTGGTAGGTTGTATGTCTCTAGGACTTTACTAATTTCTTCTAGGTTATCCAGTTGTTGGCATATAATTGTGCCTAACAGTCTCTCATGATTCTTTTTATTTCTCTGTAATATCTCCTCTTTCATTTCTGATTTTATTTGAATATTCTCTCTTCTTTCCTTAAACTAGCTAAGGGTGTGTCAATTTTGTTTATCTTTTCAAAAAACCAACTCTTACTTTCATTGATCTTTTGGGGTCATGTTTTTATATTCTCTACTTCATTTATTTCTGCCCTAATATTTATTATTTCATTCCTTCTGGTAATTCTGGGTGTAGACTGTTCTTCTTTATTTAGGTCCTTGAGTTGTAAAGGTAGAATGTTTACCTGAGATCTCTTTTTAATTTTTTATTTATTATTATTTTTTTAATGGCTGCATTGGGTCTTAGTTGCAGCCCGCGGCCTTCTCTCTAGTTGTGGCGTGAGGGCTCCAGAGCATGCGGGCTCTGTAGTTGTGGTGTGTGGGCTCACTGAGCTTCTTTAGGACAATTACTTTGTATTTTTTTAGGCATTCCGTGGATCTCCATTCTTTGGGGGTCAGTTAATTGGAAGTTTATTCAGTTCCTTTGGTGGTGTCATGTTTCCCTGATTTTGGGTGTTCCTTGTTTCCTTGCACTGGAGTCTGTGCATTTGAAGAAGCAGTCACATTTTCCAGTTTTCATAAAGCGGCTTCCATAAAGAAAGACCTTCACCTGCAAGAAGGTCTGAAGAGTAGGTGTGTGAGTGCCACTGGAAGGGTGTGCAAGAGTGCACTGCTGCGCCAGGTCTAGTTGTACACAAGACATCGAATGCAGGGGTGTATGGCAGCTCCAGGTTTGGGAGAGGGACCCAGTGGTGCAGCAGCTGAGGTCACCAGTGGCTGTCAGGGCTGGGGTCCTCAACAGTGATTCCACGTCCAGTAGTGAGTGTTCTTGGCTAGGCAGGGGCTAGGGCTGGCTATGAATGTATGCATAACCACTGGGGTCGGCTGCAGGCATGCACGTGGCAGCAGGCGCCAAGGCCAGCTGCGTGCAGTTGTTCTGCTGTAGGGTCATCCACACACACACGCTCAGTAGTGGGAGCCAGGATGGTGGCAGGGGCCAGTCGAGGTCGTGGTGGGTGGGGGTCGTGGCGACAGCCAGCTGGAAGCACCTGTGCGGGGACGGAGTTGCAGAGCGCGTTCGCAGCTGTGAGGACCGACCCCTGGTGCACGCGCGGCAGTGAACACGGAGGCTGGAAGCCGGGGGCTAGCTTTGCGCGTGTTACAGTGGGTGGAACATAATCGCGAGGGTGCTCAGCATGTTTGCTTATCCCCATTTTGGCTTAGAACCCTACACCACAAAGGAGAAACAGGTTAAGAGCCTGCCGATAAGTACACCCAAAACTAAATTATCTTCTTTTCCAAACATATGAACTATTCAACTATAACCAATCAAAAGGAACAAAAATATTTAGTCAAGACAGTCTTTAGAACTATGTGTTAGTAGTAAACAGTACACCATATTTAAAATCTGGAAAAAAAAAATCAGTCCTCAGATAATCACACCTCTACATAGGACACAAACTATAACAGAGGAAATAACTTCAAACATTTCAACACATTTTTATACTAGCAATGGTAGGGTGAAGCAGAAAGCCAATAAGACATTAGAATTTATATCTAAGATTATTACAAATAAGTCCCGCCTTGATTAACAATTAGGTATCTCATGCTCTGAAGCCCTCATACTTTTGAGTGTCAGCTTGGGTAGCCCTTAAAACACCGGGTAATTCTAAGAATTCTAAGTTAACTTTTTCGTTAGTGTTCACAAATGAAGAGAAATTAACACTTGTTGCCAATAATCATTCACAAAGGGTTATGAAACAAAATAACCAATATTAGTGATTCTAGATTATCTTTGAGAAGGCAAAAAGGGCAACAAATATCCCAAATACAGGTTTTACATTCAAATATCAACTTCACTTTTCTATACTCAGAATCCCTCAAACTGTATCTACAAAACTGTTAAAGTGTCAAAGTATTGAGTAAATGGTAAAGGGCTCTCTATCAATGTCAGAAATGAAACCATAAATGGAAAATAACTGATGATTTAATGAAGTCTAATAAAACGGGACTGTCACTTTTTTTTTTTTTTTTTTTTTTTTGTGGTACGCGGGCCTCTCACTGTTGTGGCCTCTCCCGTTGCGGAGCACAGGCTCCGGACGTGCAGGCTCAGCGGTCATGGCTCACGGGCCCAGCCGCTCCGCGGCACGTGGGATCGTCCCGGACCGGGGCACGAACCCGTGTCCCCTGCATCGGCAGGCGGACTCCCAACCACTGTGCCACCAGGGAAGCCCGGGACTGTCACTTTTCAAAATAAAAAAATTTTTAAAGTACAAGAGAATCTAACTTCCACTTGAGAAAAATTAAAGGTAAGGAAAAAGACGTTAAAAGAGATGTGATCTCACCACCCATCATGACTTTCTGCCCCCAACCCCGTGAACAGAGACCTTTTTCCACACTATTAGTGCAGCTGTACCCGTCCTAGTAGTGTCAACAGCGGCCAGGATTATAAGGCGCCCTTGTCTAATCTATACAATATACTTGGCTAGATGCTCCTAGCACTACTTCTCAGAAACGTGATTTCTTTATACACGTGTCACGCCAGCTGTTCTTAAGAACTTTTTTGATATTTAAGTTTCTAGAATTAAGTGAGCAGGTAAAACAAATCTCTCTTATAGGACCATGCTGTCTTTTCACAGAAATCATGTTCTCTCTCTTGCATAGTAATTATATTGGAAACACAGACTTTGTATTCCATTGCCGACACTTCAGCAATGCCGATCAAGTCAAAGTTCTTTGTAAGGATGATGGGGGCAGGTGGAGAGAACAGTAAAATGATTCTGAATGAAAAACAACACAGAACTTATAAAACTGTACTGGCTAAAACCTATGACTCTGTTTCTCAATAATCCTGTCTGAATAAAGCTGATGCACTCATGTTAAGTTTCAGTTCCAATCTTTCATCAACGGTTAAGTGTTATAAAGTATGAACAGTGCTTTTATCATTCTTTGAGATGTGTGCTCAGTCACTATATCAAAAACTCTAGTTGACAATGCTGCTACTATTTATAACCAAGTGAGGACTGAATTTTTCTTTGCTGAGGGATCTTGAAAGACAGAAGGGAGATAGTTGTGACAGGTAAAGCTTTGGCATAAATGTGATGAACCCCAATATGATGTCAAGATGACAGGGATATCATGATTCAGATAATCTATATTACAGGCAGGGACGTGCAAACATTCATTCACAACCTCGAAAATCACTGAGTCATCGATGGGGATATGGAATTAGAGATGTTGCCTTAGTCTGAGAAGCAAATAATTTCGTAACTAAAATTAGAATTAAGTATACCCTGTCTCATGTAACAACCCCTCTCACTAATTTTCAAACTTATTTTAAGATAATCATGATTTTATGGGTCCACTGTAGGACAGTGATGCTATATTTTGTTATGCCCCGATTAACCTTTTATTTTATTTTTTTTGTGGTACGCGGGCCTCTCACTGTTGTGGCCTCTCCCGTTGCGGAGCACAGGCTCTGGACGCGCAGGCTCAGCGGCCATGGCCCACGGGCCCAGCCACTCCGCGGTATGTGGGATCCTCCCGGACCGGGGAACGAACCCGTGTCCCCTGCATCGGCAGGCGGACTCTCAACCGCTGCGCCACCAGGGAAGCCCCCGATTAACCTTTTAAAACAAGTAAGGTAAAGACAAAACACTTGATAATCTATCTAATGAAAACAAATTTACACAAAATCCACTGTATAAATACGAACCAAAATTTTGGCAAACACAATTCATTTAAAATTTTTTTCTCTAAATTCTCACATTTTCAGTAGAGTTATGATTACCAGCCGATAACAGAGGAATAACAAATAACATCTGCTGACCAAAGCTCAACGACTGTGCCATGAACTATGCTGGGTGCTTTCAAACATTAGCTCATTTACTTCTGAAAGAGCCAATAAAGTTTTATCATCTCGATGTGACATAATCAAAAAACTGAGGTGCAGAGAGATTAAGTCACCTGCAGAAATCATATCTAGGACTGAAAAGGGTAAAGGGAAGAGAGAAAATAAAAAATGACTCACAGTTTGCTAGTCCTTGGATACACCACTAGGAGGAAAAGGGAGTCTGGGAGGGGCCAGGGGAGGAGCCTGTAGCAATGGACACACTGACGCAGAGCAGGCGACCAATGGAGCTGTTTTAGGGGCAGCTGGAAACACGGACTGGCACAGAGACCAAGACATTTTGCCTGTTCACATTTATGAATATCAAGCTTAAAGACTATAAAATTATAAAGATGTTCAGTCTACAAAGTTAAACTGTAAACAAATCTCATTTCAAAGATACAAACCATCTCTGTATGCTTAACAGCAGTCAAAAATTTTAGAGGTAGCATTAGTTAGAGGCTGTATTTCGTCTCTTTCAAACTCTGTCCTGAAGGAAAACCCACAGAGGTGCCTGTTGGTGGACGACACTGTCACTGAGCCCACCAGCCTGCTTCTGCACCCACTTCCTCCTTAGCTATATCTGTTTGTCCCAGTAAGTTTTGTTTTTTATTTCTACACCAGCACAAGCCCATGGCCTCTGATTCCTAAAGCCAGTGCTTCCCACCCTCTACACCTGTAATCACAATCCCTGTCCTTTTTCACTGCACTTGTCAAAAGCACTTTCCCATCATCTATACACCAACCATCTACAATTCCACCTCCTATGTAAAGTTTTTCGAGGCTAAAGCAAAAGATGCAATTTTTGCTAGACCATTCCATCAGAAACAAGGGTTTATTACCTGTGAAGCCCAAAATGCACTTACCACTCTATTCTTTGATTTATGCTACTGGTTTAGTTGCTTGCCTATCTTCTATATGCCTATGTTGATGCTAGATGTTTTAGGCTTATGATGGGCAGACATATATTTAACTTCATTTTTACACGTATTACCCTGTACAATGTCATGAAAAAATAATGCTTCTAATGTAGTTTACCTTCTATATAATCTAAGTATGTAATCTTGTAATTCTGGATAAAAATAAGTGAAATAAAAGAATTCTTGGGCTTCCCTGGTGGCACAGTGGTTGGGAGTCCGCCTGCCAATGCAGGGGACACGGGTTCGTGCCCCGGTCCGGGAAGATCCCACGTGCCGCGGAGTGGCTGGGCCCGTGAGCCGTGGCCGCTGAGCCTGCACGTCCGGAGCCTGTGCTCCGCAACGGGAGAGGCCACGGCAGTGAGAGGCCCGCGTACTGCAAAAAAAAAAAAAAAAAAAAAGAATTCTTGTCCATAATTTAGACTCTGTAACTTTAAATAATTATTACCTATATGACTCTTTAAAACTCTTCTCTTGCAACTTACGGCAAGTCAGCTGACTTTAAGTTGGTTTCTCTCTCTTAGTTATACTTCCAGGATGTAGAAGAGTTTCAACACCTTCACTAGGCTGAGGGCAGTACCCCTGCTTAAACCTTCAGCTTGACGCTTCCTGACAGCTGTTTCAGGATACTTTACAAACCCAGAAAAGACTTTCCTAAGGACTAACACATTTTCAACGGAAGCCAAGGAGATCTAAAATCGACCCAATGAATCCTTAAAATTATATAAGAAGGAGTCTTAAAGAAATGTATTTTATCAATTTTAAAATAAAAATTCCACAAGTGGAGTCACCTTACAATGAAAATTCTGGTATTCCCTCCTCTAGTTTTAAAAAGTTAGTTCTTAACTATGTTATTAAACACTTTATAAAAGTGAGCACATACTTTTTCTACATCTGCAGAGAAACTGCAGTGTTATTTCTCCCCACTCCTAGCTTTTTCACAATTTTGCTCCTAAAAGAAAGTACAATCTTACTCTAAGTCGTGTGGTTTTAAATATAATGAATTCTGGTTGAGGCCTGTGAATGGTTAATTTAAATGTCGGGAAATCTTATATTGGTTCACTCAGTTTGCAAGGATCCTTATGAATTTACGCAATCCCCTCCCTCACCCATTAACGCCACAGAATAACAGAACGCTCAACTGAAAGAATGTAAAAAAAATGCTGGTTTTATGTTTTAGCTGGGTTATGCAGTTGATGAAATTAGCAAACTTGAACAAGGAAGAGATCTGGAAAACGAGTGCAGGTGTGATACAAAGCAATATCTTCCATCTTAAATAGGCAAGTACTGTGTCACTACCAAATAGAAGAAAGACACTGACAGAGCTCCCTAAAAACCATAATATTTGGGATTTTGAATTTCTAAATTTTAATTTCCAATATCTTTTAAAAATAAACTTTACAAGCACTATAAAGGCAAGAAACCATCACCATGTTAGACATAACAACAACATTCAAAGGAAAAAATTACCAAGTAATAAAGTACTACACTGAGTACAAAATATCAGGCTTTACGGGTGAAGGAAAAGACTATTATGGTTTGCATAAACATGCAGTAGGGTAATTCAGGAATAAAATTCTGCAGTTCCAATCGTGTACTTCTCACACTGTGTATATCATGTATTTACTTGGTAAACTCTGCTGGAAGTCTGGCCATCTTTGATACATCTATACGATCATTCTAACAAGCTCCCATCTCCGTCTACCCAATTCTTTGTTAAGTGGCTGGAGTACACAGGTGCGCACACGCAATCACTTTCAAATGAGGCTCATCTTGCACAACTTTTCAATGTCTGTAAGTCATCCTTTTAAAAACAATCCCTATCCTGGCACTGGGAAAAGGAACGAAGAGCCAAGGACGCAGCAGAAGTCTCTGCTTTTTTCTCTTGTTATTTTCTGTTGCAGGATCAGCTACAGAATTTGGGAGATCCAGTGCAATGAAAATGCAGGGACCCCTGTTTGTGACAGCGGAGCATTCAGCCCAGGACACGGCCCCTCAGCGTGCTTGGCCCCTGCGACCTTGCCCTCGCTTCGCACCCTCACCCAGTCTACTGCTGAAGACTCACCTCCTCTCCAATCAGCCCCTCCGCCCTCACCTCTTCCTGCCACCACGCGGCTGACTGGCAGAGACCACCATTCTCTCTCTGTGCTGCTTCCGCCTTCAGATGGAAATCACAAAAGGAGAGAGGCAAAGGGCAAGGTCCACGGTTTAAGGTCAAATGGTCTGTGAGTGATTTTAATTGTAACCTACACTTTATAGGATTAGAACAGGTTATAACAGATGCATGAAAAGATCAAATCACAAGACAAACTATACAAAGTGCAAAGTAATACATGAAAGCAAGCAGATGTAAACTTAAAATGTGATCAAATATATAAATTTTTTCCCCCTATGAAGGTAAACTGCTCAGGTTGAGGTATGCATTTTGCTTTTAACCAGAGTATTAATCAGTTAACAGCATTTAAAAAAATATTCTCAAGGCCACAAAGTTGGTAACGTTTTTAGTAAATTAATACTTGCATAGGTAAGTGCTCTGTATAGACAAGTAAAAAAATGTATAAAGGCAGATAAACAGAAGCCTACATTTATTAGTAACAAAAAATAACCGTTTATCCCTTCTGAAACAAGAAGGAGAATCACTATAATAAAACAGACTTTAAGAAGAGTGAAAAATAAAACGGTTGTGGAAAAGGGTACACACAGCAATCAGGCAATGATTCACTGTATTAAGATACAGTCTTCAACTATAACCGCAATCATAAAATGAATCTGTTATCTCAAACACATTGTTTCTGTTCTGAAAAAGAATGAGTTTTACTATTTTTAAGTGTCCAAAAGGATAATATACTGGATCTTTCATAACTTAGGTGGAAATTTAATATAGTAAGTATAGACCAATCTGTCCACAGTCAACACTTCCATATTTTATCCCTTAAAGACTTTGTGAATTTTCAGCAGTAATTTGCCTTTCATATTTTCTCCATCTATTTTAAAAGGTACTTTTATTATTTCAGAAAAGAAGACTTCTGCAAAAACATGACAGTTTTAACCATTACCATATCATCAGCATTATCAATCTGTTCCTAATTAAAGCAAAGCATAAAAGCTGTTAAGAAGTATCTAAAGTATTTTTTTGAAATTTTAAAATAAATTTCATGAAAGCAAAGCTGAATATGTAATATAAATAATATGCCAGCAAACAATCTTTAATACCCACAATACTGGTTATCTTTTACAGGAAGTAGTGTAAGATTCTAGAGCATGCTGTTTCTGTTATTTTGTCAGATCTAGCAGATTACTAGTTTACTCTTACTTTTAAAAATGACTTTTTATATTAGTCTCAGAAATAATTCCATTTTAAATGCAAAAAAACAGAAAGGAAAGTCATCCTAATTTTACACAAATAATTCCTCTCTAATTTACAAAAGAGTAATTTTGGTGTTTAAAATAGCGAAGAAATTAGTTCCAACTCCTTGGAAGAAGATCATTATTTGTCACTATGGTATAACCTGGTAAAGAAAGAGTCATGAGGGACTTCCCTGGTGGTCCAGTGGTAAAGAATCTGCCTTCCTATGAGGGGACATGGGTTCGATCCCTGGTTGGGGAACTAAGATCCCACATGCCACGAGGCAACTATGCCCGCGCGCCACAACTACTGAGACCGCGCGCTGCAACGAACGAACCCACAAAGAAGACCCCTCGTGTCATGTCGCAACTAAGACCTGACACAGCCAAAAATAAATAAATTAAAAAAAAAAACAACAAAGTCATGAAATTACCCTTAATGCATGCAATTCAAACATCACTAATTTTTAACTCTTTGGGGGGTAAAGCAAAGCTATTCTGTTATTAGTTAAGTGTAGTGGTTCTCAAGGTCTGGTCCCTGGAACAAGAGTATCAGCACCGCCTGGGAACCTGTGAGAAGTTTCTTGGAAATTCTGGGGCCCCACCCCAGACCTACTAAGTCAGAAACAATGGGGGAAGGGCCCTCAATCTTTGTTTAAACAAGTCCTCTGGGTGATTCTGATACAGCTGAAGTTTAAGAACCAGTGGTTGAATGTTTTCAAAACGGATTATAAGGTATTTGAGATAAAACTGTCCAAATCTCGGAGGAAAGATGATGTGAAGACAGGAGATGGTCATCTATAAGCCAAGGAGAAAGGCCTCAGAGTAAACAACCCTGCCCACACCGTGACCTCCCAACTTCTTGTCTCTAGAACTGTGAGAAAATTTTCTGTTGTTTAAGCCACCCAGTCTCTGGTACAGTACTTTGTTTTGGCAGCTCTAACTAAATTAGCGCATAACATTAAAATATGTTATTTTGGTGGAAAAAAAAAACCTGTCCAAATTTCATGTACGGTTTATGGATGAAGTGTCCCTAGACCACATGAATAGTTTAAGTGCAACTTAGAAGAAACAAGAAATCAATTTTACAAGTACATTAAATCTACTATTTTCAGCAATGATGTAATCAAACTGTAAGAGAGAGCAATTATGACTGAATGCAATGTCTTGGTCAATAACAGGTAGGAAATTTTTAAAAAGCCACCAAAAATGCTTTATGTAACAGCTGTATAATATATCTTATGAAATGAGAAGTACTAAATGCACAATACTACTGAGCTGGCACCAGGTACAAAGTGCAACAGAGGAAAGAGAAAGCAATATGCCTGTTCCTCCTTAAGGACCCTGGGATGAAAGGCATCCATCTGAACACATAGTTATCTTACTTCGGTTTGAAATCAATTCCTGCATAAAATAGGTCCTCTGATCACATCAATTGGCATAAATAATATTTCCATGTTTTAAATTATTCAAAATGTATTTTCTCTCAAATACAAACAAATCTTTCTGTTTCGCTTACAAAGTACACATTCAAAGCATCAGGGTCTTTTTAAAATTTCCTTCTGATTTTTCATCTTTTCCTCTTTTGTCTTCCTGATTAACATCTTTCTTGATAAACCAAAAAGTCATTTTCATCCATATTTTCTTCTTAGTTCTGAAGCTCATGATATGTCTGTATGGTCACTGTTCCCTCACTTATTACTTTTCCTTCCTCCATATGTATCCGAATAAAGAACTTTCTAGTATAAATCAAGTCAGTGAAGCACATCTACTTTTTTCAGATCCCTGAACAAAAAAAAGTTCCCAAAAGAGGCCACTGAGAACCACAGGAACCCTCCTCCAATTAAACACCTAGGGCAGTTCGTCTGGCTCTGCCGTCAGAAAATAATAAATTTGTATACAGTATGACAATTCACTGTTATAACATTATAAAATACAATCGATAATTTTTAAGGAGAAGAAAATTAGCTCTTCTGATTCCCAAAACAAAACATTTTACATTATACGACCTAAACTCCCTAAAAAGTGCACTTCTACTAATTTTATTGGACTATTGTCTGAATCTAAAAAATGTTTTCACAAAAGCAGCAAAAGACAGAAATTTATAGGGAAGAAACATTTCTTTAAAAATAAACATTATTCCATCCTAGACTTGAATATGCTTAAGCTCTAGAATAAGAATTTTAAAAATAATTCTTTAGTTCTACCAAATCATTTAAGCTGCCAAAAAACAATATTAGAAACCCATGGTGTCTTTCTCCCTCCCTCTCTCTCTCTCTCTCTCTCTCTCTCTCTCTCTCTCTCTCACACACACACACACACACACACACACACACACACACACACACACACACACGATCCTAATTACAGGACAGGAATACAGAATAAGTACTTAATACAGGCAAGATTTTGAAAAAGTATTAACTAAGTGTATATTATAATAGCAATAGCAATAACTGTTACTGATAATCGATACAGGTTAGTGTTCACTGCATATCAGGCTATATATTTAGTACTTTACAAACATTCTCTCTGATCCTGATGACAAGTCAGCAAACTCAGTACCGCTATTCCAATTTTATATAGAAAGAAACTAAATCACCCTCTAAAATCAAGCTTTTCATTGCAATTTGCCTAAGTTACATAGCTAGTAAAGTAGTAAAACTGATAATTGAACCTGAAATGACTAATTCCAAACCCTGCTCTTTTCTCTACAGGCTACTGCTTTCTCTATAGGCTAGACTGTATTTATCCCATATACTTTATGTATATACTTACATGATATTATTATATTTGTATTGAATTACTTTTTTCCAAATTATTTATTGGGATTTATGGTGGCTAAGAAAAATAAGAACCCCAAAAGTATGTATTAAAGAAAACTCCAGAATGTTTTTTCAAAGTTTGGCCTTAAATCCAATCTTCTCTGTTCTAAATTTTGATCCATAAGAAGTTGCTCCTGGCAGAGAAAGACAAAATGCAGTGGCAGTTCTGTACTTCCTGTGTTGAAGTGTTTTGAGTATTATGGAAAGTTTCATCTCCAACAGACTCAGGATTGGGCATTTTATGCTTTTTCGTTTCTTGTAAGCCAAACTTTTTACTAAAGGGCACTAGAAACCAATCAGAAGAAACAGTAACAGAGTTCAAATGAAACAAAAGACACAGCAATCATTCCAAAGTTGGGAGAGACTTCAGCCACCACCTAGCAGTGGCCCAACACTTGCTTCACAAGTGAGAAAGCTCAGAGCCAGAGGAGTGACCGGCTGTCCATGGTCCCCATGCAATTAATCAAACACTGCGACACTGGCCTTGTGTCTCGGGACACAGCCAGTGATGGGTCTACTCACAGTGAGGCTTCCTTGTAAACTGAGCTCATCATTTCAGGAGGACCCTCTCCTTCAACTCTGAAAGTCCTTCTTCCTGATGCTCTATTCTTTTCCTTGGATCACTACTCCTTAGCCACTAAGGATAATACTTTGGAGCAATCTTGGACAAATGTTTATTTTATACCCTTTTTATCCTATATTTATGGGAAGATAAATCCTACTGCTTATATTTATACTTTCTTTTCCATTCTTACTGCCACCTCACTGGACAGCAACCTCTAACAGGAGGAGAATACTTTATTACTAATGAGCATCAGCATTCAAAGAAACTGAAAGATTTTCCATGTTCTTGGACTGGAAGAATTAATGTTAAAATGACCATACTACTCAAAGAAATCTACAGATGTAATATGATCCCTATCAAATTACTCATGACATTTTTCTCAAAACTAGAATAATCCTAAAATTCATATGGAACCATGAAAGATCCAGAATTGCCAAAGTAATCCTGAAGAAAAAGAACAAAGCAGGAGGCATAACCTTCCCAGACTTCAGACAATATTACAAAGCTATAGTAATCAAAACAGCGTGGTATTGGCACAAAAAGAGACATGGATCAATGGAAGAGAACAGAGAGCCCAGAAATAAACCCACACACCTACGGTCAATAATCTTCGACAAAGGAGACAAGAATATACAACGGGAAAAAGTCTCTCAGCAAGTGGTGTTGGAAAAGTTGGACAGCTGCATGTAAATCAATGAAGTTAGAACACACCCTCATCACACCATATACAAAAATACACTCAAAATGGCTTAAAGACTTAAACATGAGATGTGACACCATAAAACTCCTAGAAGAGATCACAGGCAAAACATTCTCTGACATAAATCGTACCAATGTTTTCTTAGGTCAGTCTCCCAAGGCAATAGAAATAAAAATGAAAGTAAACGAATGGGACATAATCAAACTTACAAGCTTTTGCACAGTAAAGGAAACCATAAACAAAACGAAACAACCACCTATGGAATGGGAGAAAATATTTGAAAATGATACGACTGACAAGGGCTTAATTTCCAAAATGTACTAACAGCTCATACAACTCAACAACAACAAATAACAACCTAAACGAAAACTGGGCAGAAGACCTAAAGAGACGTTTCTCCAAAGAAGACATACAGACAACCAACAGGCATGTGAAAAGATGCTCAACATCACTAATTATTAGAGAAATGCAAATCAAAACCGCAATCAGGTACCACCTCACACTGGTCAGAATGCCCATCATTAAAAAGTCTACAGGGATTCCCTGCTGGTGCAGTGGTTGAGAGTCCGCCTGCCGATGCAGGGGACACAACAAATGCTGGAGAGGGTGTGGAATAAAGGGAACCCTCCCTCCTACACTGCTGGTGGGAATGGAAGTTGGTGCAGCCACTGCAGAAAACAGTATGGAGGTTCCTCAGAAAACTAAAAATAGAATTAGCATATGATCCAGCAATCCCACTCCTGGGCATATATCTGGAGAAAACTATAATTCAAAAAGATACATGCACCCCAACGCTTATAGCAGCACTATTCACAATAGCCAAGACATGGACACAACCTAAATGTCCATCAACAGATGAATGGATAAAGATGTGGTACATATATACAATGGAATACTACTCAGCCATAAAAAAGAATGAAATAATGTCATTTGCAGCAACCAACATGGATGTAACTAAAGATTATCATACTAAGTGAAGTAAGTCATAAAGAGAAAGACAAATACCATGTACCACTTATATGTGGAATCTAAAATATGACACAAATGAACCTATCTATGAAACACAAACAGAATCAGGGACATAAAGAATAGACTTGTGGTGGCCAAGGCAGAGGTGGGTGAGAGAGGGATGGATTGGGAATTTGGGATTAGCAGATGCAAACTGGTATATATAGAATGGATAAGCAATAATGTCCTACTATATAGCACAGGGAGTTATATTCAATATCCTGTGATAAACCGTAATAGAAAAGAATATGAAAAAGAATATATATATATATATATGTATAACTGAGTCACTTTGCTGTACAGCAGTAATTAACACAGCATTGTAAATCAACTATACCTCAATAAAAAATAAACAACAAAACCCTCCAAAAAAAAAAAAAAAATGAACATCAGCAATAGGGCCTATTATTAGTCATCTAAAAAGATAATGATGGAGACTATAATGAAACACGCACAAATGGATATCATAATTTAGAAACAAAATGAAATGCACGTTATGACTATAATTATTTAAAATTGTTATGCATGTAGTCAAGATGGACAATAAATATGGAAATTGGAAAACAGTAGTTATTTGGTGGTTTCATGATGGTTATTAAAAATCAGTATTTAAAAAAGCAACAACTTTAACAAAAGCTATATTAGTAGGCCGACTTAGTATCCATGTTATGCTTTTTGAAACTTGTAAACTTACAAAACATAAAATAAGGATCCTGAAGAGTACAGTATGTACTGTCTTTATAACTCTTCTGTAAATCTAAATTATTTCAAAATAAAAAGTTTTAAAAACAAAAAAAGAAAATTCTTAGTATTGTACTGAAAGACCAACACTTTTAAAGACAAAGATTCTTTTAAAAAAAATTTCACGTTGTAGCACACTCAAATAATGATATGTAATTTCAAATAATATTTTTTTAGTATTCTACACTTATAAAATTGAAAAAGTAAATGGTCAAAACCAAGGATCTGTTCAAAGAAGCAAGCTCTACATATGTTATAATATCAGTATATACAGTCATATTTCTAATACCTTAGGTTCCATGCATGTTGTTTATTGAAATGCTTGAGTGTTTATTTTTAAGACGTTGGGGGTAGGAGTTTACTAATTAATTTATTTATTTTTGCTGTGTTGGGTCTTCGTTTCTGTGAGATGGCTTTCTCCAGTTGCAGTGTGTGGTGGCTACTCTTCATCGCGGTGCGCGGGCCTCTCACTATCGCAGCCTCTCTTGTTGCGGAGCACAGGCTCCAGACGCGCAGGCTCAGTAGTTGTGGCTCACGGGCCTAGTTGCTCCGCGGCATGTGGGATCCTCCCAGACCAGGGCTCGAACCCGCATCCCCTGCATTAGCAGGCAGACTCTCAACCACTGCGCCACCAGGGAAGCCCTTGAGTGTTTATTAAATCATCTCTGAACTACTTTTAATTTGGAGGCTATTTTTTAAACGGCATTCATTCGTTTAGCAAATATTAACCGAGCAGCGTATAACATGAACCAGGCCCTGAACTTCTATGTGCTGAGGACAAAGCAGTGAACAAAGCAAACAAAATCCTTGCCTTTACATTCTGTGTGGAAAAGGCAGAGAATAAACAGGGAAAGTAAAATCTACGGGATGGTAGACGGTGGCAGGACTCACAAGGAAAGAACCATGAAGGAGCAAGAAGAATGGGGATGGAAAGGATTTGCAATTTTACACTGAGTGGCTAAAGAAAGCCTAAGCTGACATTTCAGTAAAAATCCCCAACTGATGAGGGAATGAGCCACAGGTAACAGGGAAAGAGATCTGCAGGCAGAGAGAAGAGCCAGTGCAAATCCTCTGAAGCAAGAACTTGCCTACACGTTCCCAGACGAGCAAAGAACCAGTATGACTAGAGCAGAGTGCGGGAGGGAGAACAGGAGCTGAGGTCTGGGAATAAGCAGGCGCCTAGACGAGGAGCCTGGTAGGCGATTCATCGGGTTTCTAGCTTTTCTTCTGTTTGAGATGAGAAGTCAGCGGAGGATTTTCAGCCAGGTGGTGACATAATATGACATATTTTAACATAACTCCTCTACGTGCTGTGTTAAGAACAGACTGAAGTAAACCACAGGCAGAAACAGGTAGACCCACTGTAGGAGGCTTCTGCAATAATACAGGCAAGACGTGAAGGGTACCTGGATCAGGGATGAAGCAGTGGAAATGGTGATCTGTGACTGGATTCCAGATATTTTTAAGGGTACGGACAACGGGCTGGTGACAGACATGTGGGGAATGATCAGACGTGGGATGAAAGAAAGCTAGGAATCAGAGACGGCACCAAGGCTGACCAGAAAACCGACACTGCTATTTACTGAGACTCGGAAAACTCAGGAGGACGCGGTGAGCGGGGGAGACAGCGAGTCTGGTTTACTGCCGTACATTCTGAGCTCAGAAAACGACTTCTGCTCATGAGCAGATCGATGGTCATCTAAAACCATGGGGCTGGGTGAGGTCACCAAGGGAGGAAGTGTGAAGAGAAAAGAGGTCCAAATTCCAAGTGCTGATGCATTCCCAGTTTAGAGGTTGGAGAGGAGAGAAGGACCCAGCAAAGGAGACTGAAACAGAGGCCAGAGAGGTGAGCGCAGCATCTGGAAGCCCGATGAAGACCGCGGTCAACGCTGCTGCCAGGTCACGCGAGCTGAGGGCCGCGAAGCCCACCACGGGGGTCAGTGAGAAGGACGGTTCTGAAGGGGTGACGGAGGCTACACAAGCTGAATTCCCAACGCGTGGGCAACTCTTTCAGGGAGGTTAGCTGCAAATGAAAGGACCCTGGGCAGTGACTGAAGGCAATATTGCTAACAGGAATTATTTTTAAGGTGGGAGAAAAAAACAGCATTATTTGCATGTTGATGGAAAGTTATCTAGTAGTGAAGGAAAAATTAACGATGCAGGAGATGGAAGTCAGGTGTTCGATTTAAAACATTTTAAGTCAGGAGAGGAAGAGCTGTTTTTATTAACGTCTTCTGGATTGTCAGACCCTTTAAGACTCTGATAAAGCCAACGAGTCTTCCTCCAGAAAAGATATACATCTAATTATACATTCTGCTTTCATTTCAGAGAGATCCAGACTCACTGAAGCCAATCCACAGATCCCAGGGGAAGATCCTCTGAACTTAAAAAGTGTAATCACTTTGTTCCTTCAGTTAATTTCACAGATAAAATCTAAATAACATATGATAACAAGTAAAACCTAAGTAATTAATTGATGACAAGTAAAGTAAAATTATACTTACAGATAATCTAAAAATCAATAATCCGTGTTGTTATGTCTGCTGACTTATTGAGCAATTCAAATACTACTTACCCATCAAGACCCAAAATGAATTCTACCACATCCATCATTTCTTCTGATATCATAGCCCATAATTTTTTTTGCCCTGGATTCACTGCTTCTTCAACACCATTCAATCAGTTAATCCTGTAATAATTTGCATCAGCTCACTATTTCTGTATGTTGTGAGTTTCCCAACTAGAGCACTAGTAACAGAGGCAGAAACACTTCTTGGCATCATCGCCTTCAGCTATAACACCGTTGTAAAACATGATATATATTTCATAAGTATATGTTAAACAAACTAGTTAACTTCAATGGCTTCTGAAAGTACTGGTCTGATTTCACTATGTCAATGTCGATTACGGGCAAAACTTTGAAGGAAAAAAAAAAACCCCATGAAATGAAATGGAGTGTTAATTTTAAAAACAGTACCATCTACTAAGTGATAGAGCCCAAACTGGGTAAAACTCTATTAACTGAAAATCGTGATCATGATTGCTTAGTTTTTTTTTCGCTGACATGATAAACTGCCTTGATTTTAGTTCAAACTTTATGGTCTAGATATAGCAGTGAATCCTGATTGGTGTAACAGGGGTAAATGGCCACGTCTACTTGGGATTCCATTGTCAGTGCTATACCTATTATTCCTCTTCTGGTAAAATCTCCCGAGGGCACACCCAGTCCCGGCGGCACCGTAAAGCAGGCAAAGTTCCTCGCTCACAAGCCCTACCCACCCTTTGGCGCTCCACGCTGTTACAACCAGGCTCTTCCGTCCCGTGCTCTGACACCCAGTGTCCTCCCCGTGGCATCTGCCGTGGTTTGTGCTCAGGCTGCAGGTTTCACCTCATTCTCATCTTTCTTGCCTTTGCCCTCCCAAAATTTAATGAACATTTATTTCAGTCATGTTAAGTCTTGCCAATAGGTTAATCATTTCACAGAAATAAACGCACTTTAAGGGGTGCTTATTGTGCTAATTAAAAAAAATTACGACAGAAAAACCTAATTTAAGCTCCAAAACACAAGCAGCTCATGCAGCTCAACACCAAAAACCAACAACCCAAATCCAAAAATGGGCACGAGATCTAAAAAGACAATTTTCCAATGAACAATACAGATGGCCAAAAGGCACATGAAAAGATGCTCAACATCACTACTGACGTGACGAGAATTATTAGAGAAATGCAAACCAAAACTACAATGAGGTATCACCTCACACCAGTTAGTCTACAAATAATAAATGCTGGAGAGGGTACAGAGAAAAGGCAACCCTCCTGCACTGCTGGTAGGAATGTAAATTTGTGCAGCCACTATGGAGAACAGTATGGAGGTTCCTTAAAAAACTAAAAATAGAGCTGCCATATGATCCAGAAATCCATCTCCTGGGCACATATCCAGAGAAAATCATACTTTGAAAAGATACATGAGCCCCAGTGTTCATTGCAGCACTATGTACAATAGCCAGGACATGGAAGCAACCTAAACGTCCATCAACAGATGAATGGATACAATGTGGTACATACACACAATAGAATACTACTCAGCCATAAAAAAGGATGAAATAATGCCATTTGTAGCAATATGGATGGACCTACAGATTATCAGACTAAGTGAAGTAAGTCAGACAAAGACAAATATCATATGATATCACTCATATGTGGAATCTAATTTTAAAAATGATATAAATGAACTTATTTACAGAACAGAAACAGACTCACAGATTTCAAAAACAAACTTATGGTTACCAAAGGGGAAACATGATGGGGAGGGATAAATTAGGAGTTTGGGATTAACATACACACACTACTATACAGAAAACAGATAACCAACAAGGACCTACTGTATAGCACAGGGAACTCTACTCAATATCTTATAATAACCTATAATGGAAGAGAAGGTAAAAAAAAGAATATATATATGTATGTATAACTGAATCACTCTGCTGTACACCTGAAACTAATACAACATTGTAAATCAACTATATTCAATAAAAATTTTAAAAATCCTAACACACACACACACACACACACACACAGCATGAAGGCATTACAATGCCTTTCATATCATGTATATAAGAAAGGGTAAGTCTGCTTGCATATGAAATTAGCACTATTTCGGGGGGGAGTTTTATAAGATGTGACAAAATCACTCCTACAAACACTTAGAAAGATTATTTGATGAGATTTAGAAGTGAAGAAAGACAAGATTTACAACATTCCCTATGCAGAAGACCTCCTTGTTACCACACTGTTATGAATGAATGTAAAGTCATGCATTCATTCAGTTAATCAACCGGTATTTTGTTGTGTAAAGCAGACCCGTCCACAGTACCTCACACAGACCGGATACTGAATGAATTATCCCCCTCTATCACTAAAACTCAAACAACGATCCATTCCCCTCAAGTGTTAGGGCTTAATAAAGGGACCACCATCCATTTCTGCCCAAGTCAGAAACCCATGAGCTACCCTTGGTGTCTCTGTATTCATCTCCTCATCTAATTAATAAGCCCCATGGCCTATAAATTCTGACTCTTAAATCTCTAAGACGCCCATTTCTCCTCACCCTCACTGTCACCACACGAGTGCAAACCCAAACTGACTGTGAAGCTTACAACGTCACATGTTTCTATCCTTCATAGGGCAGATGTGGCAGTCTCAGAAAAGCGCAAGTCCTGTGGTACATTCGTAATCCCTATGACGGAACATTACAGGGCCATGAGAATGACCAGCACCTGTACTCAACAACACGGATGACTCTTGTAATCATAATGCCGTGTCTGGCTTCTTTCCTTGAAATGAGCGCATAGGGGATGCTCCCATTTCTATAACATAAGAAGAAGGTGGGGGACTTCCCTGGTGGGGCAGTGGTTAAGAATCCACCTGCCAATGCAGGGGACACGGGTTCGAGCCCTGGTCCGGGAAGATCCCACATGCCGCGGAGCAACTAAGCCCATGCACCACAACTACTGAGCCTCTGCTCTAGAACCCGCGAGCCACAACTACTGAAGCCCGCGTGCCTAGAGCCTGTGCTCCGCAACAAGAGAAGCCACCGCAATGAGAAGCTCGTGCACCGCAAGGAAGAGCCCCTGCTCGCCGCAACTAGAGAAAAGCCCGTGCACAGCAACGAAAACCCAATGCAGCCAAAAATAAATAAATAAATAAATCGAAAAAAAAATACTTTAAAGAAGAAGATGATTGGCCAGAGGTCTCCTTGGGGGCATGAGCGGGGGCAACCCTGACCAGAAAGGAGAGGTGAGACAGGACTTGTTTCTTCACCCGGGCGATGGTCACATATGTGTATCAGTTTGTGACGATTCATGGATCTATATACTTAGGATAGGCTCACTCTTCTAGATGTGTATTAGGCTTTAATTAAAAGTTTTAGAAAAAAATACTAACATGATGTTCAACGTCTTCCGGCTGCTCTTAGCTAAAGCCCCAAATCTAATATCTAATAATGACCTGAAATATATTTCACCTTCCCCTCTCTCTGTAAGTCTCTGTCTTAAATGTGTTGGCTCTCTTTCTTCCTTCATGGCTTTCACATATGCTTATTCTGCCTTCCCATTTTGTTCGACTAACTCCTAATAATGCTCAGATTCAGCTAGAATTTCATCTTTGCCAGTAAGTCTTCTCTGACCCGAGATGCACTGCTTCTCTCTGACAGCTCCACCACAAATCTGTAGGAGACTGTAAATTCTCTGAGGGCAGGGAATGTGTTTTATTTCCCACTCTATTCAATTAGTTCTTTATATATGTGATAACAGGTTGAATACATTTATTTATTTCCTATACAAGAACATGGTAGGTAGTGATGGCAAAGTTTCAGTCCATGAACTGCAGTATAAACAGTGAAATTGCTAAAGGAGTTTTCGATACAGGAACTTAAATGAAGTAAGAGTTAAATGCTAAATTGTTTATACACAGCAAAGATGTAAGCCATGCATGTGGGCACACAGAGAGAAGCCCCTTTTAATACAGTTCTTAAGTTTATTCACAAGTTCTATTTTAAATACAATCCATGGTAATAAACTTCTGGAATAGAACTGATCATAAATAAGCTTTTACTGTCTGCATTCAGATGCTGATTATTTTTAACCTGCTATGAAAACCAAGGCTCCACCACTGAGTGAACTGACTGAGTAGGTCAATTGTTTCAGTTTCTTTGAATGCAAAGAGAATATTTAATATCTGTCTATCTCAACTTAAAAAAAAACTATAAATATTTGCAATTGTTCCTAAGAAGAATCTGAGGTTTTCTATTTTAAATACAAAATGATTTGTTGGATGAAAAGTAAAAATTTAACTCCTTATTTGTTATAATTACCCATGGCAAGTAACATAGGTGGCCTACTGATTCACAAACTGTTCTTCCTGGAAAAAAACATATTCTGGCTCTCTGAAAAGGTTACTGGCTATAAAGGCCAAGAGCATAAGTGATAATCGCCTTGAGTGCTAATGCCCAAAGGAGAGAACAAAACAAAACAAAACAAAACGGTCGTCTATTTTGGAAATCAATGCCATTTTCTATAATGAGCTTTATGCTACAAATTTTAGAATCTTTAAGTATAACTAAATTTAAATAAAAAATACAGGTACTAGCCTAAGTTGTCTTCCTTTTTTCTATTCCTTTTGGGAAATAATTGCTTTCTGTGTACCATCCCTCAAGTTTCTTTTTATTCTAATATTCAGTTCATTAAAATTCATTAACTTCATTAAATCTTGAATTAGGCAGACTTTACTGGCCGGTACCAGTAAAAGAAAAAGAAAATGATACTTCCTTTATTTTGAGAAAGAAGTATTCGTTTCCTTAATTAATATAGGCCTTACTTATCATTTCTAAAGTACTACTGTAATTTTTTTTTATTTTATTGGAGTATGGTTGATTTACAATGTTGTGCTAGTTAAAAGCATCTTACAATAAAAAGAATAACCTTAAAATACTCTATCACTGAACCACAACTTGAAGAATACACAGTCTACTACGAAATTTCTTCAACCAGGGTTCAGAACCAGAAGGGGTCCCATCAATGCAAAGTGTGATGTTTATTAAGACAATTAACTGGTTTTTGAAAATAATCTGAAAATAACAAAAATAACATTCATCTTTTTTTTTGAGTTTTAACTCTTTTTGAAGGGAGGATTTGAAAAGAGAAAAATAGGATTTAAATGATAGATAATTCATTTTTTCTTTACTCAATCTTCAGGAATCTACCACACAGCCTCATAGGTACTTTACTGAGGAGTCGTTTTCATGTGACAGCTGGTACAGACTGCAGTCAAAGCGGGGAACAGAAGGAACTATTAGCCAGCTAAATGCTCCCATTTAGGCTGGCATTTCTCAAGTTTAATTAATTCAAGTTAAAGCTTTTTCCTTCTAAAAATAAGTACAGTGTTTCTTAGAAATAAACTTTAGTTTTTATGCGTATTAAGTTTCAAATGAATGAAGGCAAGTAATATATTTTTTGAACCCCAGTTTATCAGTGAAGTGATAATGTTAGTCCAGATCAGTGTTTGTTAACCAAATTTTTTGTTACAAAAACCCTTCAAGAATATGATGAAAAATACGGACATTCTTCCCAGCAAAAAACACATACATACAAAATTTGATTATAATTTCAGGGTGTTCACAGCCTCTCTGAAGCTCATCCAAATACCACTTGGTAAAAAGGGAGCTAGGTTATATTTAAAGTATTTTGTAGCTTTAAATTTTGGTTTCAGAAATAAGGTTAAAGTCTTTAAACAAAAGAATGTCAGTCTTGAGAATGTGAAAACCCAAATACAATTCATTAATTTACTCACTGCTGTTAAAGATATTAGCTTGGAAAGGCTGAACACCTTATCTATATATAGATGCAGGTGCTAATTTGACAAAATAATTCATACTTTAGACATTAGAAGTTAGGTGAAGTAAGATTCTTATGTAAAGCTAGGGTATTTCTAGACATGGAAATGTGTGACATTCACAGCTTTCAAATGACAATAAGCTGTCTCCTTCCAACCCTCCCCATCACCACGTTCAACTCCTTAGAGTGAGGAAGAAAAATATTACATAACGTAGGCTATATTTGAGATCTTTTAGGTGACTGATTTGAGGGAAAGGGAATACACTTGCAGATCCTTAAATTTCTTATTTAAAAATAATTATTGGATCACTGCCGGAAAAAAGAAGAAAACTTACCTGTAATTCTTGTTCTCTGAAGGAAATGCAGTAATTTTAAACACATCCACACTCTTGGGTACATTCTCCTAAGCGTGAATGGATTTGGAATGCGCCATGACTTACACTCAACTGCTAAAGCGCCAGACTGCACTGGCAGTGGCTCTCTCTGCCTGGCTGGGAATGAAGTGGAGATGTCACCTAGTCACTCACCCTGGAGGCAGGTGCCCCCCCCCCCCGGGGGGGGACTGTGGAGCTGGTGTAATTACTGTCCTCAGAGAACACGAATTATGAATGGTCTCTTCTCTACAGCTTAAGGGGGATGGAGCCACTAGAGAAGTTGTTACATGCTTCAAAAATGGCACTAGAATATGAACACTAAAAATTGGTAGAGTAAGAACGGAAAGCTGTTCCTATGTAAAAGAAGCCCTGAGGGGGAGCGAATGAAACTGGTATAAGAGCTGACTGGCTGTTGACCAGGTTGGGATCTACTGGTCAACTCCAGAGCAGAGCATCACAGGGACTTAAATATTTTCACCTTGGCATTTAGCAACCTAGAATTTTGTGTTAATGCTTGCCAACTTGAGAGTTATGTGACAGCTGCAGTGGAAACCAATGGTAAGAAAGTAACTCAAAACAGCCAGGACCCTAAAAACTGCTGAGATCATCAGCAAGGGTGAATTGTTTTTCATACGGTCCGATACTAGTAATGTGCTGTTAGATAAGTTCTCTTTTATAAACTCAAGCAACTAATCATTCAATTTATAAAATTTAATAAACCTTACAGCTTAATGTGATAATTTAGATTTTAAATGTTTAACTACATAAGGACTGAGTCCCTGTCATATACGCCCCTCTTTTGTCTCTTAAACATCTTAGAGAATTAGGAAGAAATGGGCTACAGATAGTTCCGGGTTGCATACTGATTTTTGGAGGGCTGTAAAACTTCTCCACAGAGGAAAAGATTCTCTATCCTCTAGTCCTGCACGTTTATAGGCAGCCTGATGTCTTCCACTCAGTGAAACCAGGGTAGGATTGCCAGATAAAATACATGACACCCACTTAAATGTGCATTTCAGATAAATATTTTTTTCTTAGTATATACTAAATATAGCATGGGACATAATTACACTAAATTATTTTTTATTAATCTGAAATTCAAATTATGCTGGGCATCCTGAATTTTTTTTTTTCCCTGTCTTCTGCTAAATCTGGACACTCTTAACGTAGGGGAGCTCACAGGGTTCCCATGGACATCAGCATGGATGAAGCTAGGATGGGCCCTCCACTCTCAGTCTAGATCTGTACCAATATGGTGGCCACAAGCCACGTGTGGCTATGGAGCACTCGAACTGTGGCTAGTCCAACATGAAATGTTCTGTAACTGTAAAATTCACACCAGATTTTGAACGCTTAGTATTGAAAAGGTAAAACATCTCATAAATTTCTGTACTAATTATATGTTGAAATATTTTAGATATATTAGATTAAATAAAATGTAATTAAAAGTAATTTTGCCCGTTTCTTTTTACCTGTTTCATGTGGCTACAAAGAAAAAAGAAACCCTTAAAATTACACATGTAGCTTGTATTTGTGGCTTGCATTACATTTTTACTGGACACTGCTGGGCTACATGGCTCCAAGGAGAGGACTGGTCTAGAACTTCCTTGCTGTTCTTTCTCTAAAAAAATCAATATTGGTAAACATAGGGCTGCCTCTCTCACTTCTGTCCTGCTCTTAGAATAGGTAGGGAACATGATCATATCAAGGAAACCAAACTTCTAGCAGGGGCTGTTCCCATGGATTGGCTATTATGCTTTAAAAACAAAAACAAAACATGGCATCCAAATACTAGTGAGAGACAAATCAGAAACTTGGTCTTTGATAAGGCCTATGTAAGTCAAAAGAAGAGATAAGCCCTCGTATGTGCGTGCCGTGTATGATTAAGTATGTGCAGGTAGGTATAAAAATAAAATCTCCCGGATCCCAGGTCCAGTGGAAGAATCTCTCAGCACTCTCATGTTGGGTTTTCGCTCCTACATATTATCAGAATCATAGAACAATCATTTATTTTGTTGTCTAATACAAATTGAGATGATATAGTTATTAATAAGAATTATTGGGAAAAGATCTTATTTATGATGCTCTAGATACTGAAGGGAAGACCCAAAGGTCCCCATTTTTTATATTCATGCTATGTAAATGATGTGATATTACACCACTGGTTCTAGAATGATGAAATAAATTTTTCTATTTAAAAAGTGTGTTGCCAATACTATAGTAAGATAAAGCTCATTTTAAGAAAGACGGGATGGGGGAGGGGGCCTTTTTAGATTAAAAAAGTTTCAGTTATAAAAAAAGCTTTAGCTTAGGTAAGAAATAATAACCTGTTTAGTTATTTTTATACCTCACCTTACATTTTCAGTAGGTTTGACTTTCAATTCAAATTTTTTTCTCAACTGGCCCAGAGAGTTAATACATTTGTCTATTCTGTTCCATGCTGTTATAAAGGTTAAAAATATTCAACATGCTCTCACAAATTAAAAATTCCAAAAAAATTATATAGAGAGGTTATTTCCAAATACTTCATAATCTCCATTTTTCACTAATATAACCTATATCATATCTACTTTGGAGACTGAAATCTTTTAAAATTGCCTGCAGTTATAATAAGCAAGACTGGTTCCAACTCCTCAACTGTATAACATACAAAAAAACTGGTTCTCAAGGTTTTTTCATAAAAGGTCTCAGTGGTATTTTTACTCATTCTAACAGCAAACACAAGTGTACTTTTCCTTCTTAATATCTTTTATTATGCAAATATAGGAAAAACAACTGCTTTGAAAAGAAAGTAAAATTATCATAAACCAAAGATAGGGCTACCAGACAAAAATCAGATTTCTCCCAAGTTTAACAGTTCATAAAAATTTCGCATCTTTTAAGTTTCCAAGATCACTTTAAGAGTTTTACTAAAAGATGAATAAAATTGGATATGGACGGACTTAATTTCTTCATCAGCACTTTAAGTCCTCACTGACAATACAAGTCTCCTGGTGATTATCATCTGAAATGTTCCACAGACATTTGGTCTCCTGGTGGTCAATTAGGATCTGACATAAATTTTATGACCATATACCCATTAAAGATTAAGAAGACGTTCACCTTCATACTTTCTGAAGCTTAACAGAGATTTAAAAATGGTTTGAGGGACTTTCTCTCAAGTAAAGGTAAGCTTCAAGAAGAGCATGAAAAGCAATTCTTCAAAGCTGGTTATATCAATTTAAGCTATTAAGTCACCAGACTGCTTAAATGCTGTCCTTGTGTCAAAATTCTTGAATGCAAATCTTAATATGTCCAAGAAGAGTTTTGGATGAAGGATCAACTGTGGTAGTTATTAAACTGATTTAAATGCAGACTGAAGTGGAAGACAAGTTTTACTATAACTGGAATTTTTAAAAAACAAAACAAAAAACACCCACACATCTCTAGGACATGTGGACTTCTCAACAAGGAGAAGCATCTCTTCTTGATGGGTGTGGGTGCCCTGCCCACAGGTTCTGCCTATGTGCTCTTCTACGAGAGAAGTAATGGTCTCCAAGCCACCATGGAGCATTCCAAACCCAGTCCTGCGTGGAGCCTGGCCCTGAGCGTGCGCTCGCTACTCGGAGCTTACCTTTAGAGAACAAGGAGGCTGACAGAAAGTGACCAAGGTCTCACCGCCCACACCTCCAAGAACACTGAAAAAGACCCGCAGCGCTCTCCTGGTGCAGGAGGGACCTCTTTTTAGTCTTCTGGTGATGGAAGTTTAAGATTTTCCTGAAGAGGAGAGAAGAGTCAAATATTACACTGAGACCATGCCATGTGGTTCAGGCTTACGTATCTAGAATACAAACGGTAGGCTCTGAAGAAATAAATTAGATAAAAATCATGAGTCTTCCAAAAGCCATATTCTCTTCTTTCACAAAAAGTATCTTCCCTAAAGAATACTGCCTGTTTCAAACATTCCTCTTTAAACTCCAAACCTTAAGTGACTAGTCCAACTTCTACCTTTGCACTGAACTAACAGTTGGAAGTTGAGAAAAATACAGAAAAACTCTGGGTTGCCAAATGATTATAGTTGTAAATGCCACTAAAAAAAATTAGGAAAGCTAAACTCACTGAAAAGCAATGAGTTAAAAAGAACAAATAGAAATTTTGTCCTGCTCTCTCTCTCTTTAATGACATGCATTTCCTAACAATTAACAGAAAAGTAGCCCTTTGAGTTAAATGCCACATAATCATATGTGAAGCAATCTACTAAGTATAAGCTCCTGGGGGAAAAGAATTTTGGATGTGTTTTCTTTCTTACACAGATTATCTGCAGAGCCTTAAACAGCTCCTGGCACATACTAAGCACTAAAAAGAATCTGATAAGTAGAAAGAATATTAACCAATTAGTCAATATTCTCAAGGTCGAAACTTACACAGAATGAAACAATTAGAAGCCTACAAATGTTCCAAGGAATTTGAAAACATGTTACTTAAAAATAATATTAACAATATCAACCCCTAATCACACATCAAATAACTTGAGAATATAATGTTTTTAAAATGCTATACCTTAAAATATTTATGAGACAATGCTATAAATATATTATTTCAACCCAAATTCCTGAAAAGGAATGGAATACCTTGTTAAGGTCAGGAAATCACACACTGTACCTTCAAAATATATAACTAAATATCAAACATAAGAATATTAATATAGAGAAAAAGAAACATGCCTTTTTAATACTTTAGTATTAATTATTTTTCATCCTCTTAAGAGTAGGTCTACATAAAGCAAGTGATAATATGGTTATCTATATGCATAATGATGCTTAAGTAAATCATTACCATAATTTAAAAACTGAAATCAGAAGATGCCATTCTATCAGTATGATTTTCATATGTATTTTAAGTAAATATGTACATTTTCTTCAATCTCAAAAAAGAAAATTTAAACAGGAAGTGCTGAATACTATTCGTTAATTTGCTTTCCTATAACTTACAGACTAGTACTAAGAACAGAGATTGATTTCTTTCAGGTAGTTTTAACGACTCTTTCCAAATTTGATAAATTAGGGAGAAAAAGAAGAAATGCTGAAATCAATAAACAGATACAACAATCCTATTGATAAAGGAATAACATGTATATGTTTTTTAAGTACAAAATGCAAGGCCACTAGAAGAACAAACTATTACGAAATACTTGGTTTCATTTGACCCCAAATTCCACAAACGTAGAACCGGTCCTCAAAACACACTGGACGGTGCACATGGGCATCTCATCTCCGAGCACAGGCAACCATTTAATGTACGGCCAAAACCACAGTCACAGAAGACAGGTAGGAAATCTAGGATCGATGCTGACCCCGTATCAGTAAGACAATGTTTTCGCTGACAGATTATGCCTTAATTATAGTAGTAAAGAGCTTTTCGTATTCCACAAAGAATTCAATTTAATATCTCATATCAGGGAATCAGGATTAAATGTGAAAATAAGGAAGAAATTTTAGAACAAAACTTTAGAAGCTCACTTAATTTAGAACAATATTCCTATTTAGGCACCTTGAAAAACCTCTGAAACTAACTTTGGAGGAGAGGGGTGAAAACAGCTACGAAGAACTAAGTGTAATCTGTCAAAAAGAGCTTAAAAGGGGTAAAGGAAAATACAAAGTTGGAAATTTTGCTGAAAGAAAAAGATTCCGCTGCCTGGTTGAATCCGCAGGCCCAGGAGGGTGAAAGGAGGAAACCAGCTCCCCAGACAGAGGCACTGACTAGGACCTCCTTTAAAATCCTGGTTCCCACTAGTGGCTAATGGATCCTTTGCCTCATTTCCACTGGCAGGAGGGATGAAGTCTAAGCTGACCACATACAGAGATTTAGTGTTCAATTCTGATTTCACTTGCACGTAGAGACTATTAAGCTACAGTAACAAGTGATTAAGTTTCTTGCACAATCGCCCTAAGCAATCCGCTTTCTCTTTTTCACCCTGACCAGCGTTTCACATAGTGGAGAACGGTTTCTGGACCCATGCTCATGGCCTACTGCGCACAGTTATTACTCAGCTCGGACCACATGGGGCTTTCCAGGCAGCTTCCTCCAATGAGATAAAACAGGTGATGTGCTTGGATGACACAGAAGCATGACACTGCTGTAAAAGGTTCTAAGCAAGTACTGAAATTGAGAGGACGCAGTTAGTCATGGACAGTATAGCCATCACTAGTCCACTGCCCACACTTCATGGAATGCTGATCTGGGTTAAAAAAGTGTCTTCTCGAGGCTTCCCTGGTGGCACAGTGGTTGAGAGTCTGCCTGCCGATGCAGGGGACACGGGTTCGTGCCCCGGGCCGGGAAGATCCCACATGCCGCGGAGTGGCTGGGCCCGTGAGCCATGGCCACTGAGCCTGTGCGTCCGGAGCCTGTGCTCCGCAATGGGAGAGGCCACAGCAGTGAGAGGCCCGCGTACCGCAAAAAAAAAAAAAAAAAGTAGTGTCTTCTGATACTATCCCTTATACTTTTTTACTGGCTCGAATTTCCAGTTCTCACTCATTTCTGCCCTTCGAAATCGACTGAGCAGTTATCAAGGGCTGGTTCCAGTACATCCCTCCCATCAGTTCCCTCTGCAGCACTTACAACAGAACGTTCTGCAATGGTCGATGTGCTGTATCCGCTGTCCAAACGGAAGCATTAGCCATGTGTGGCTACCTGAAATGTACCAGTGTGACCAAGTGACTGAATTTTTTATTTTACTTAATTTAAATTAATTTGTATTTAAACTGCCACATCGGGCTGGTGGCTACCATACTGAACAGCACAGTGCGGAGTGCTGCATTATTTTCACTTATCTTCTAATTAGCATTTTAAAAAATCATCCATTTCCTTCAAACCTAGCACAAATATTTTAACTGTGGATATCACTTTCCATATGTACATATAGATATATAACACACTTGTAATCATGGCATATAAACTTACTAGTTTATTTTCACTTACACCTAACATTTCTCCACATTTCTAGAACTGCAATGCCCAGTAATGTGGCCACTAGCCCCACATGAGTATTTAAATTTAAATGCTGTTAAATAAAATTAAAAATTCAGTTCCTCAGGTGCCCCAGCTACACTTCAAGTGCTCAGTAGCCATGTGTAGCTAACGGCTATGATATTAGTGCAAATGACAGGATATTTTCATCCACACAAAAAGTTCTACTGGACAGTCATTCTAGAGTCTTCAAAACTAACCATTTAAAGACAACATAATATTTACACTGATGTTCTATAGTTAGTCTCTAAATTGGGTACCCTTCTCTATATATAATTAGCACAATATATATTTCCTAAATTCCTACTAGTGAAATATCAAAACATTACTGTGACTCTGAGCATATATGCCTGTTATCACTTCCCAGGAGAGTTTGGTATCACTGCTTATCTTGCCAAGATTAGATTTCTCTTAAGAAAATTTAGCCCCTTTAATACAATGAAAAACCTGTATCTCTAAGTCATAATTTGCTCAAATTTACTGCTCAACTTATCAAAGTTTTTTGGTAAGTGTATGGGTAAATATTTCCCCTCATATTTCTTTATTACTCATATTTATTTATTTTCATATTCTTAATGTCATACTTTTTCTCATATGTTAGAATCTTGAAGTCTAAATTTGCATATTCTGCAATAATATAAAACTGCCACAGCTATTATCACTTCCTTTGTAACTTCTGATTTAGATATTTCCACAATCTTCAGTGATCCTTTGAATTACAATATTTTAGTCTGACAAACATTTTTAATATTCAGGTGTATCTTTACCTTGCTGAGTTCTACTAATGCTTCAAATATGAGATGTAAAAGCATTTTCTATGCTACGTTTTAAAAAATTCCTACGGTGGTATGAAATATGGATGAAAGCCTTTTTTTGTCTTATCACTTCTGCAGTTATACCACTATTTAATACCGGCGAATGAATATCATTTAAGTGGCCTCTCCTATAGGGAAGAATATTAAGCTGTTGTAAGTAGATGGGACTAATTTTGGACTCCTCATAACACTCCAGTAATCCATGTTTTACAAGACAGGAAAAAAGTTTACTTTTCAGAATTCGTCTTAAGAAGGCAATTGTATTAATTTAGTAAAGTGTGTGAAAAGAAGTGGGGTGAGGGTGTGGATGGTGATGTTTTGCTCAAAGACTAAGAAAAAATTTGCTGATTATAGCACCTACTCAGTTTCTAAACCGACAAAATGCTAAATTTAAAAAAACTAGTAGAAGGGGCTGATTTCATATCTGTATTGACACTGGCAAAAAAACAGGGTGGCCAGAGAAGCAAGAAACAGGAGGTCATTAAGTGAGGGACAGGGATCTGCATAAGTTACAGGATGAAGGGTATTTCTCTTAACTCTCACTGACCAGGAAGTCAGGGGTTCAAGGAAAATTTCTGTCTAAATCTCCAAGGAGCAGAAAAGTCTCCTCTACTCTCTGGGTTACCCATCTATTCCCGCATCATTACCACTGTTGCTGCTTTAGAAAAGTTTCTGGTATGTAGCAGGGTGAGACTTCCCCTCAGTGTAGAATCACTATAAAATAAATCACTAGAAATTTTCAAAGTTAGAAGTAAACTTAGAAATCTATAAATTGCCTATAGTCAAATAATTTGCCAATATTCTCAAGATTCAGAACCAGTTTCTCTTCATTTATTTGAATCTTAAAATGTTCTCAAATGTTTTAATAATTTCTTTCTAAAGGCCTAACATCTTTCTCAAATTTATTGTTAAGTATTATACTTTGTTACAATTCTGAGTGGGGTCTTTCTCCATTATTTTTTCAGCTGGTATAAAGATATAGTATATCCAGAACTTTATTTTTATTGTTTCTAAAAATGGCTCTAAAGCTGACTGCCATAGATTTTCTTAATCAATCATATCATCTAAAAATGAAATATTTATTTTTTCTTATCTTGTTCATTAACAGTATTAAATAAAAATGGAGTTAGTGGTGGTTGCTGAATAAATAATAAAAATGGTAATTGTTTTGCTCCTGAATTTAAGTTTATTAATCTAGCAATATTAAATCATCCCCTATATGCTACCCACCTATGTGCTACTACTCTGCTCCGTGACACTGTTGAGCTTGCTGACTTAATGAAGCATCTTGTTCCTTAAAGTTCAACTCTTCACTCGTTACTGAGTGGAAAGCAATATATTTAACCAAGTAGAACTTGGTAGAAAAGGTTCCCAACTCCTAAATGATCAACATTGTATATGCTGACTATATAAAGTTGTTCTAATACTGACAATGTTCATGACAATCAAATAAGAAATATCTCTATTCTATAAAAATCCTAAAATTACATGGGCACTTCAGTGTTGTGTGCTCTTCGTACCTACTCTTGGATAGTAAACTAGGTGTTTAAGAGATGGTATTGAAAGAAGCAAGTTTCCTTCTAGGATGAAATACTTCAGGGAAATCAAAAAGCCACAGTTTATGAGGGAAATTTCTTCTTTATAGAAATTTCAGTAATAAATAATATTATTTATTACTTTCAGTAATAAATGTAGATGGGGTAGCAGATTAAAATATTCATTATCTTGCAAACCCTGATGAAAGAATTGATTCAAAAATAATCAGCAGGGCTTCCCTGGTGGCGCAGTGGTTGCGCGTCCGCCTGCCGATGCAGGGGAACCGGGTTCGCGCCCCGGCCTGGGAGGATCCCACATGCCGCGGAGCGGCTGGGCCCGTGAGCCATGGCCGCTGGGCCTGCGCGTCCGGAGCCTGTGCTCCGCAACGGGAGAGGCCGCAGCAGAGGGAGGCCCGCATACCACAAAAAAAAAAAAAAAAAAAAAAAATAATCAGCAGTGGATGAAACCACAGAGGAAAGGGGGGAAGTCTCCCTGGAGAGACTGGACAGTTAGCAATGACCAATTCTAGCATCGCAAAGAGTGCGACAAGCAGACATCACACATTACATGACGTGATCCAGAGCGAAGGCACAGCCTCACGTTCGAAGTATTCCTGTCCACCCCACCGCAACCCCAAAATCAAAATGGAACCTGGATCTAACTAGGTCTTCTGCGCTTCTAATTTGTGGGAAATTTAGAGGTCAATGGAATAAATAACTGGGAAGCCACCAAAAAAATCCAGAATGGGGGCTATTCTATGGGACAGCTTACTCAGCTTCTTTAATAAGTCATGAACAGGAAGGAAAGAAAGACGAAGAGAAGAAGGGAAGCAGGGAGGTAAGTAGGTCGTGGGGAAGAAGAGACGTTTCAAATTATGCAGCAGTCCAAACAACCCAACACTACATGGATTTTGTTTGGATTCTGAACAAACAACCCAAATGTGACATGACAATTTTGAATCAAAAGCGGTGGGGGGGGCTTCCCTGGTGGCGCAGTGGTTGAGAATCCGCCTGCCAATGCAGGGGAAACGGGTTCGTGCCCCGGTCTGGGAAGATCCCGCATGCCGCGGAGCGGCTGGGCCCGTGAGCCATGGCCGCTGAGCCTGCGCGTCCGGAGCCTGTGCTCCACAACAGTGAGAGGCCCGCATAACGCAAAAAAAAAAAAAAAAGCAGGGGGGACTGAATAGGGAGATGGTATCAGGTGATAAATAAGTTTTGTTAATTTTGTTTGATGTGATCGAGGTATTATGGTTCTATTTAAAAAGTCTTTCTTTCCCTACAGTAGAGCACAGAGAACTATATTCAGTATCCTGTGATAAACCATAATGGAAGAGAATATGAGAAAGAATGTGTATATATACACATATATGTAACTGAAGCACTTTGCGGTACGGTAGAAATGAACACAACATTGTAAATCAACTAGACTTCACTAAAATACATCTTTTAAAGTCTTTTTTTTTAAAAAGAGATGACTGCTGAAGGAGGCAGGAATAAAAAGACTTGAGGTCTGGGATCTGCTTTAAAACAGTTGAGAAAACAGGAAGTAGATGAAGCAACTGCGGCAAAAATTTGCTAATTGTTAAATCTGGGCCACAGATAGAGGGAGTTTATTACACCAGTCTCTCTTCCTTTACATGTTTGAAATTTTTCATAATTAAAACAATTCAGGCCCCCAGAACATCATCTATTAAGCCAAACATGGTGTGAGTAAAAATAGAACTATTATCTACTACCCTGCCAGACATCAAACCTTCTCACCCTGTACAAAGCAAGGGTGCAAAAGATATGACAGACTGCCCTGTGGTTGGCACGGATGTGCCCACAGTGTAAAAGA
Source organism: Physeter macrocephalus (assembly GCF_002837175.3). Lineage (NCBI taxonomy): Eukaryota > Metazoa > Chordata > Mammalia > Artiodactyla > Physeteridae > Physeter > Physeter macrocephalus. The sequence goes on along the minus strand of NC_041224.1, from coordinate 7,928,617 downwards.
TTCATTTAAAAATTAAATTTGACTTGCATATATTGTTACTGTGTGTATGTGTATTTGTAGAGAAAAAAATTGTAAATTCTAGTCCAACAATACTTTAGGAAACAAAATATCAGAGAAACAAAATAATTTGTACCCTCAAAACAAATAAAAGATACTATGGTTTGTAGGGTACACTGAACCAACCAATGTAAATTATTTTGGTATCTTACCTCCTTCATATCTCAATAAACTCCTGCTGCCTTCTGATTTTAATGGTACGTATTACTTAGGTCTGTATTTTCAAAAACTATCCCCTGATTCAAATGCCCCCCCCCCCCCTTAACCCACCGATACTCTCTTCTCTGGACGGGGCCTTTTG